>NC_062231.1:7606046-7839755 GCF_902686445.1 Sciurus carolinensis | reverse complement strand
CACTGAACCACATCCGGCCATTTTTATACTTATTGTGAGAAATGGTCTTGCTAAGTTGTTTACAGTCTCAGGTGCTGAGGCTGCCCTTGAATTGTGAGCATCCCCCATCAAATCATGAGCCACTGTGAGACAGGTGTGTACAGCTCTACCCAGTTTGATGTAGCATTTTCACAAAGAACAAATGTTGAAGTTAAATCTCCATCAACTCACTTATAATTTTTTCCAACAGAAGTGAATTTTTGAAAACTTAGAAAAATACAATGTTGGATGACAAAATGAGGGTTCACCCAGCACTGCAGAAACATTCCTTTCCTTTCCCAATGTGGTTTGGAAGAACTTGATTATCCATTTTTCAGTGCTGATTTGCATCAAAGCACTGATAGTTGCATAGCCATTGCCAACCACCATCTGGACCCCAAGTTGAGCTGGATTATTCTTCTGCATCTCTGCAGGAGAGGTGGAGATACTGCAGTCCATGAAGTACATGACCACAAGAACACCCATGCAGGATGGCCCTGGTGGCCATCAGTTCTGGGAATGCTTTTGGAGAAAGGCTCGTGCTGTGAAATTCCTGGCAGTGCCTCTTATGCCTGCACAAGAGGGTCACCAACACATTTGAAATGACCATGAGCCCTACAAGAAAAATATCCTGGAGAATTCAGGCTAAATAGGTCTTCAAGTAGTGACCTGTGGTGGAAACAGTGCAGGATTCAGAGGCAAAGGCAAAACCTGATGTCGCATTTGTGGGACCTCCTATGGAGACTAAAATACAAATATTAATGTACATAGTGAACACCCAGGAAATGAGAAAGCAACACAGACTCTGTTGTGGAGATGTCCATTTTTAACTTTGCCAGAATGGAGGTTTTGGGGTTGAGGGTGATGGCCTGAAGGACACTCAGCATGCAGGTGGTGCTAACAGAGAGGCTTCTCATCAACCTGTACAAGTAGACAACTGCTTTACATGTGATGTCATTCCAAGTTTCCTGAACCCCAAAATGTCCATCTCCAGGAGTGCCCTGATTATTAGCATCAGCAGATGAATGAGGACCAGGTGAGTGATGGTCAGATCAGTGGGCTTGGGCCTGTTCTCGGGAAGGAATGCAGGATGTGGAAGAGAAGCAGGAAGACATTGGCTGTGATCCCAATGACAATTTGAGAAGAAAAGGCATTTCTTACAGTAATAAAAATAAAGAGGCAAAATGAAAGCATTTCACCTAAAATCAGGAACAAGATAGGCATGTCCACTCTCATCATTTTTATTCAATATAATTCTTGAAACTCTAGTCAGGGCAATCAGGCATGAGAAGGAAATCAGGGGGACACCAATTGGAAAAGCAGTCACATAATCACTGTTTGCCAATCACGTTGACCTTCATCTAGAAGCCTCCCAAAACTTCCACCAGAAGTCATCCATAGCTGATTAATGAATTTAGCAAAGTAGCAGGATACAACATCAAGACTGAAAAATCAATAACTTTTCTATTCTACAACAGTGCTTTGACTGAGAAAGAAATCTGAAAAATGAGCCACTTCACAAGAGCCTTAAAATATACTTGATATTGATCCAAATATGGCGTTGAAAGATTTTTACTATGAAACTTATAGAATGCTGAAGAAAAAAATTAAAGAGAACCTCAGAAGATGGAAAGACCTCCCATGTTCTTGGATAAGCAGATTTAATACAGTCAAGAAGCCATATACACATCCAATGAAATCTCTACCAAAACACTTATGACATTCTCCATAGAACTAGTAAAAAACAGAACACAAAGTAATTAAGAAATTTAACTACTTTTATAGCTTACACTCATGTATGAGAATGCCAATAGCTTTACAGCAGAAATGCCTGAAGGAAGTGAGGCAGATCATGGCAGAAGAGTGTGGGGGAGGACAGTGGCTCAGCACATGCCCACCATGAAGCAGATGAGAGAACTCCTCACCAGGAATAATAAAGTCTCCATAGGAGGTCCTTAGTGACCCACCTCTTCCTGCCACACCCTAACTACTGTTATCCCCCAGTGCATCCCTATCAGTGGATTAATATGCTGACTGAATTAAGGTGCTCATAACCATATTATTTCACTCCTAATACTTCTTGTCTCATCTCACAGATGGGTTTTTGGGGAATTCCTCTTATGTAAACTGTACCAGCACTTTCACTGCAATGTGTTTAGCTGACAATTATTTGTGTTTTCTATTAGGATTTATTGAAATTTTTATTTGATGTGTCATTAGGCAAAAAGTTGGCAATAATTTTCTCTTAATGTTTCTCTTTTTTTATTTTTCTTTTCCAAGTTCTAATTATACATAAGTTAGAATGCTTACTCACATTAGATGACCTCTTCTTCTAAATAAATATTTATACGTTTTTATTCCTGGAGATTGAACCTAGGTCCTCACCATGCTAAGAATGATCTTGTATACCAGGCTACATCCTCGGTCCTATACCTTATTTTACCCATCTCTCCAATAACTTTGGATAATTGTTAACCAGTTTTTACTCCTGTGAAACTCACTTCAGCAGTTTCCAATCCTGCCCACTCCATCCATATGAAATTTTACATCGCAAATACTATATTAAAAGTTCTTGAGTTTCATTTGATTTTAAGTTTTCCTTTCTCTCAAGAAAACTAATACTTTCTTCTATTATGTCAGTATTAACTACTAAGATATTGATTACAATTGTTTTGGAATATTATATTTCAATAGAGGACCACAACTGAGTCTACTTAAAATAATTATGTTTATTTTAGGCTTGTAGGTCATGGGCTTTCATTTTGTCCCAGGTCTTATGAATGTTCATAAAATTTTGTATAAATTACATAGGAAACAAATGAACATTGGAGCCTCTTTAATTTTCCATTCAGGAGAATGAGGAATGACTTCTCAGGGTCCCAGCAGAGTGGAGTCCAGCTCAGACTGCCTCAGCTTCAAGTGTGTTCCCTCTGCCTGCTATCACCTCAACCACAGCCTCCAGCTCTGTCTCTGTTTTTCTATTTTGTTTCAAGTGCACTTTCATGTGATGCACAGCTTGAATCCTGAAATCTTCACTATGAAACTCACAGTCTACATGAACAATAATGTCAGAAATTCAGGTGGTCAACAACAGGACTGAAGAAGAGGGCACCCTTCAGACATTACAGAGCCACAGGTGACAATAGGAATTTCTCACTTCATAGTCAAGGTATCACAATATGTGGAATGGATATGGACTAATTTGAACTTCAAATCAAAGTGAGAAATTGGGTTGTCTAAATGATTGGGACACACATGTTTTGTCAAGGGAAATCAGGAAATTTTGAGCACCACTCTCCCCAGATGGCCATTATCAAGGACAGAATCCAATCAAGGGGCAAGTGAAATATTCCACTGGGGACTCCGTAGTCCTGTGCTCCCTACTGGAATCTTGTCACCTTACCAGAGACACTAAAATTACAGGATGTAGAGAGATGAGCTCACAGCACTCTTTTCTTAAAACTATGAAGGTTTTCTCAGGTGCACCAAGTTCCCCTCATCCATCCAGGTAAGTGCCTCTTTGACCCAGATGCAGTGAGTGAAGACCAAGGGCATGGAGGAGGAGGTTTGAAAGTGGGCAGATTGGATCTCTCAATGAGGTTTTTGGTAGCTCTAGAAGAGACATTCATCTCTAACCACTATACTAGAGCAGGAATCTATGCTGTGTAAAATGCAATGAAGGAAATCTTCCTAGGATATGTAGACCTTTAAATTCAAGGCATAAAATGTTAGTCACTGTTTTCCATAGGAGATGCAAATTATATCAGGTTTCTATTTAATTTTAATCAGAAAGTTATAACACAGCTTACATTACATATACTATCTATGCTATCTCCTGTTTTGTACATGATTTACTTCTATAAAAATGAAAGAAGTGATAAATTTCTCCATTAATCTTTTATTAAAAATACTCAAATTTGATTCTCTCATCTTTCTGAACACATAGAACTATTACTTATTTGAGTCTTCTTTAGGATGATGTTGGGAGAAATCCTAGTTCTTGGCTGGCAGCAGTGAACATCTCAAGTGTGTAAGGAAAACTTGCAGCGAGAAGTGTTCTGCTTCAGCTACCTAGGAAAGTAAACAACTGCCCCAAATTGACTCAGTGTTACCAAGGGAACCCTTATAGGGACCTGGTGGTCTGATCCCCTGTGGGGCATTGTGATTTGGCAAGAAACCTATAAAATGTATAGCTGTTTCCACAATAAATGATTTTGCAGGCTGCTCACCACAAGCCTGCTTCCACACAACTCCTGGAGTCTTGGTCTTGATTCTGTGCCCTTACCCCACCTATGAGGTAGCCCAGCACAAGAGAAGCTATAGTATGAGGAATTAAAATATAATTTATCATATTCAGGAGGCAATGTGAGTAACCTCAAATTGCCACAAGCATGTATTGTAGTTTCTCATAAAATCTTTCTACTACATTTAATAACACAAATTTGAAATAAATAGTTTCAGTCCATAACATGTGCTCTGTCCATTATCAAATTCCAAGTGAGAGGACAGTGGTTCTGATGTTACCTTCACATGAAATATTAAAAAGACAAGTGAAACTGATGGTAGTTTTCTGTTGAACAAAATATAATACCTGGGTAGAAATAATATTTGTGTCCATCAATCTTGTCCCTTTCCTTATTCATTTAAAAACTCCTTCCCTTTTCCCTAAAAATGAATGTGTCTGTGAAAGACATTTTGTTGGGAAGAATATTTAGATGTGATTTACCTCATCCTGGTCTGTATGCTCAGGGCTCATTTTTTCATGCACATGCATTTACAAAAAAAAGAACCTATTTCCTTTTCTTCTTCCTAAAGGAAATTGTACATAACTTGTCAGTATTGTGTTCACTAGGGAAACAGATTCTCATGTAGGTATGTTTGAGTTTCCCAGTAATGACAGTTTAGTGTCTGTGGTAAAGCTCCTTTGGAGTTTCCTGTTACTTTATAATTAGAAAACTAATTTTTCTTCTAATATTTCTGAAGACAAACTTTAAAACATTATTAGTGTCTAGGTTGAATTGTGAATGCTGAGCTGTACTTAATTTCTTCCAAAGTATAGAAAGAATGGAGTATTGTTAGCCTTATTTTCCAGAAACAGTTGCCAATCATTTGCCCACATAGTCTCCAGGTTTTTCCCATATCTCATATCTTTCACAAGGGCTCTGCAAAAAGTCCCAGATGTGCAAGGTTTTTCTCCCTAGTGTTCTTCATAATTTTCCACTTAGAACTGTGCTGCAAAGTAGAACTTGCTGCCCTATTTTCCCTGATTCCCAAACCCACATAAAGTTGAACCAGTCCCACATCCCAGATCACAATTTTCCATCACACCTTAGCCTATAGAAGGTGATGAGAGTAGCAGTGAGTTGAAGTATATTGAAAAGACAAACCTAATTATGCTATTCTGTGATTATTTTTATTATTACTATTGTTATTACTATTATTATTATTATTGCTATTATTATTATTATCAGCATCAGAGATTAAACCCAGAGGTACTTAACCACTGAGCTACATTCCCAGGCCTCTTCGTGTTTTATTTAGAGGAGGATTTCATTAATTTGCTTAGGGACTCGCTAAGTTGCTAAGGCTGGCAATGAATATGTGATACTCCTGCCTCAGCCTCCCAAGCTGCTGAAATTACAGGAATGTGCAAAATGTGAAACCCATGTTACTTCCTGTGATTTATGTCTCTATGGAAGGACCAGTCTTTTGGAGGATAGTTTCATGTCTGTAGTGTATAAAACCTGATTGCTTTTGCTTGGAACACTTATTATTCAGGTAACCTTGTGACACAAAATTGGGGAGGTCCCTTGACCAGCCTCCTGAGGGCCTGGAGTTTTTATTTTGTCCCTGAGCCTCTGGACTCTTCTGTGCTCAGCAGATGTGAGTGGAAGGAGTCAAGACTGGCAGTGGATATGTTAGATGATTTCTTTTGGCTTGTTTTCATGCAGGGATCCTATTCATCACAGTGCTTTCTAATATAAGTGAGGTATTAACACAGACATGGCTATATATTCTTCTTCAAAATATTTACATATTGCATGATATTTAAGTGAGTAAGGCATAGATATTTGATATGTGTGATTTACTTACACTTTAGTATGTGATCTAAAATTTGAACACAGGCCAATTGTAGTGGAACAGGCCTATAATCTCAGGGGCTCAGGAGGCTGAGGCAGGAGGATTTTGAGTTTAAATCAGCCTTATTGAATTAACAAGGCCCTAAGCACCATATAAAGAACTTGTCTCTAGATTAATAAAGGAGCAGGGGGGAAGGGGTATGTATCATAGTGGTTATATGACCCTGGGTTCAATCGCTGATACAAAAGGTAAAAAGAAAAAAAAATTTGAACACAGATAGAAAACTCCAGAAATATGCAAACTCTCTTGGTTTGACAGCTATTTTCTGTAGACATTAGTATTCACTAACTCTCCTCTATATTCCAGAAAAAGGAGATTCATTTCTCTTGCTACTCATGTGGAATTTCACCTTCAGAATAATTATATATTCCAGTCCTTTTATAGCAACCATAAACAGAGGTATTTCTAAGTATTGTTGCAAAATAATGGCTTCTTCTCATCCCTGCTTTTCCAAAACCTTTAGGTTTGCATGCCTGCATTCTTTGAAGTAACACTAAAAATAATTTCATCTACTGCTTTGATTTATAGTTGATTAAAACATGTTACTGAAGTTTTACAATGCTCTTTTACAAAGCTCGAATGGTTCAAGTTTTGAAACAAATTACACACAATGAAAGCAGTCTCTATTTCACAAAAATGGCATAAGAGAACAGAATTTTAGAAGTATTTTTAAAATTTGTATTTTATAATCCTGTACATAAAGGATAATAGACAAGTGTATATATGTGTGTATATATGTAAAAATATATTTTTAAAGCTTCATCAATCTATATTTTACCTCAAATGAAAAAAAGTATATGAGGACAGAAGTATGTCATTTCTATGTATAAAAATGTCAGAGAATAACTGGACTGTGTGCCTGTGATCATTGGTGATGTATAAAACAGAAAATGAAGGTGCTTCATATAAAACCCACGGTGTCTTTCCGTGGGTTGTCATGGGAACCAACCCAAATATGCTGAATAAGTTAAAGGATAAATATATCAATTGGCATGGTTATCACATTGGAGAAAATATAAACTTTTTTGTAATGATGTTTAGAATTGTCTTTTTACACAAATACTGCCTGTTCTCACTCATGTATAGAAGCTAAGATCATTGATCACATAGAAATGCACCTTAGCAGAGGCTGGGAAGGGGCAGTGGAAAGAGCAGTGAGGGGTGGGGTGAGGGGTACCTGTGCACAGCTGCAGGGCTTCAGTTAGCAGTTCTCATGCTCTATAGCTCATTATGGTCACTAGAGTTCTCACCAAATAACCTTATAAGTAGAGGAAAAGAGTTTTGAGACTCATCACACTTCAAAATGATAGAATTTGAGGACACAAAAATGTTAATTACCCTAATGTGATCATCAAACAATATAAACATGTATTGATTTATAATATTTTACTCCAAATATTAGTCCAAATATTGAGTCAATCAAAGGTTACAATAAGGAAGTTTTATTTCAATCTTTTAACCAAACATCTACTTAAGCTCTAAGTTCATACTTGGTAGTCTATGTTGACAAATCTTTAACATGTCAGCTTTCCTTAGCAATTTTCTTGTACCATGGGTAGAACCAAGGGGTGATATTACCATTGATCTAAATCCCCAGACTCTTTTCATTTATTATATTTAGACAGCTTCTGACTACATTACTTAGGGTCTCTGATACATTGCTGAAGGTGGCCTTAAATTTCCAATCCTTTCAAATCTCACCCTCAAGAGTTGCTTGGATTTTCTTAGTATCTTACCTTTTATATCTATTTACTCATGAACTATTTTATCTTACACTTTTGCTATTCAGATAACACTATGTTTCAGTATGTGAAAGCACAAATTAAATCTTAATTATTACACATTTGAGAGCAGGGATTAAAGTAAATACATATGTTGTCCAGGAAAATATTCTGCCAGTAAGTCACTACAACATTTTCTAGAATAAAGGTTTTAGCTCTGTAAATCTTAGCTAGCATGTATGGACCTCAACGTGATGCCCAGCATTGCAAAATGTTTTTCCATTATCAATTTGGTATGTGGACCTCTTCAGTATGGAAAAAGTCATTCTCTTCTTGATGGAAGGAGGAAAATCTGCACTCCAAGAAGCCTGAATTTCAAGGTTAGGTAGGATATTTAGTCCTTATACGATACCTTAAAATGGAGTAAACCTGGATCAATTTTAATTCTGATTCCATTTTCCACAATGATTTCACATATTTAATTAAAAAAATTCAAAATATGTCCCTGCTTGTATTAGATAAATGGACTTGGCTCACATAGGCCACATTCTGACCTGATAAGAAAAATATTTAAAATCTGTAGCTGTAAAAGGGGATTCAAATTTTCCAAAAATTCCATCAGTGTTCTCTAGATAGAGATTTCTAACAAATGCTAATATTCTGGTAATTTTTAGTCGCTCTCAGTTGGTGATAGAGGTGATCAGATATTAAGAGAACAGAATGAAGTCTGCCAAATTACATGAATAAGAATCTGCACTATTTTAGTGAGTAGAGAAATTCTGGAGAGATCATTCTCTGTAGGAAGGTATCCCTGTTTGGTATGTATGCTTCATTCTTTCACACACTATATTCCTTCTCTGTACATAAAGAGACTGTTTTCACTTTATAGAATAATTGATCCTAGAGCTCAGGCTCATGGAATTCTTAAGGTCACAATTGAATTAAATGAAGCATCATATAGGTACTTTTAATCCATCTGACTTCAAAGTTTGTAATTCTTAGCATTTTCTCTATTAACATATTTAACACAATTACATGTGTTTGTTAATGAACCAGAATAAAGTTAACACAAACACAATGCCAATATGGATTGTCTAAACCATTCAGACAGTTTGCTTTGGGGTGTTTTCTTTTCAAATGCAACCTCTATACTTTTAATTTACCAAAAATTATACTGTTCTTACTATATTCCTTGCAAGTTATCAAGACGATGGACAGAAAGAAAATAAGAAATCACCCTTTGAGAAAGACATCACCATCAACAATTCAAAGTCATAACATGGAAATAGTTTCTATAATAAATGAAAATTTTTAATGCACAGGAAAGTGTTATGTATTTGGAGATACAGATAGTAAGTAATTATTCACAAATGATGGGAAAAGAGAGAGGGAGGGATGACTTCCAGAGAGTGGCAGGGAATCATGAGTATTGCGGGGGAAATGGGGCATTTGAGTAGGTCCCCTATTTTCTTATGGCCACAGTGTTGGCTGAGATGGATACAAATTAATATTTATGATAATGAATTTTTCTTGCTTTCCTTCTAAGACATGTATCCATGATTCCTTACCCCAAAAGATGAGGAAAAACAAGAAACTGAATTGTATTATACACATAAGAAACACCTTTTACTCTGAACTTGGAATTGGGATCTTTGCCAACACCGTCTTTTTTCTGTTCCATCTCATCATGTTCCTCTTTAACAACAGAATCAAGAACACTGACTTGATCATTGGTCTCCTGGCCCTAATCCACCTACTGATGCTGCTCACCATGGGGTTCATAACTACAGATATTTTTACATCTCAGCAGGGTCTTTGGGATGACATCTCATGTAAATCAATTTTCTACTTGTACAGGTTGATGAGGGGACTCTCCATTTCAACCACCTGCCTGCTGAGCATCCTCCAGGCCATCACTCTCAGTCCAAGAAACTCCTGTTTGGCAAAGTTCAAACCTAAATCCCCACATCATACTCTGAGATCTCTTCTTTTCCTGTGGGTCTTCTATATGTCATTTAGTGCTCACTTCTCCATCTCCACAGTTGACAAGTCCAATGTGACCTCACAAGGACTTATATTTCTCAGTGATTCCTGCACTGTCTTACCCATGGGCTACTTCCTCAGCCATTTATTTTCCACACTGGGTATATTTCGAGATGTCTTTCTTATAGGACTTATGGCACTTTCAAGTGGGTATATGGTGATTCTCTTGTGCAGGCATAAAAGGCAGTGCCAGCACCTTCACAGCATCAGCCTGTCTCCAAAAGCCTCCCCAGAAGAGAGGGCCACCAGGACCATCCTGCTGATGATGAGTTTCTTCATGCTCATGTACTGTTTGGACTGCATTCTCTTCTCCTTCAGAACTCTGCAGAACAATGGTGCTGTTTTTCATTCTACCTCGATGATGGTGGCCAATGGCTATGCCACAATCAGTCCTTTCATTTTCATTTGTACAGCAAAGCAATGTAGTAACTTTTTGAAAAACTTTTGGGGAAGGACAGTAAAAATATTATCATTGTGTGATGGATAAATTCTCTTAAGGAATTACAGTTCAACTTTGCAACTTTTAATCATGGTGTTATGAATATACTATTTTGTATATTGTATAATTGCTCCTGTATGAATTGATAATATAGGGTTTTTAAAATAATTACTTTGAAATTTGTGAATGAGAAATACAATCCTGGTAAATATTCATATGCCTCTGAGATATTTTGAATTTTTGTGTGAAAGGGAACCCTGGGAGTTGCATCTCACATTCATTGTCAAATTAGTCCATATATTTATAGAGATATGAGAGATCAGAGCAACTATTAATAAGTCAATATTCTCAGTATCCTCCATTATGCCTAATAGATTATAAACATCTTTTATCATGAATTGCCATCTCATCTGTCAATTGTACTTTTATCAATATAACAAAAACTGAATATAGGGACTCAAACATATTGGTATATTGTACCATTATTTATAATAGGCGATGCTGGGAACATTTTGATATCTGCAAGCATATAAATATATATACAACATGTGTTTTGGATACACCATGGAATACCACTCAACAATAAATAGAAAGGAGATTCTGATGCATATGTAACCACAGATCAGTCTGGAAGAAATTATGTCCAGTGAAATGTCAGTCACAGAATTCTCAACATTGTACAAATCTACACATGGTAACTGGAACTTAAGGTAGCACAATTTTTATTGAGAAAATGTAAATTGGTATTTGCCAGAAGTGAGGAAACAGTGGAAATCTGTTTTTTGATGGATTCAGAGATAATTTAGGCAGAAGAAAAAGTGCTAGAGATGGGGGAGCTTATACATGCATGCAAATGGGAATGTGCTTAATGCTGTTGACCTGCACTCTTAAACAAGGATTGATGGTACGTTTTATCTTGTGTACATAATCATAATAATATGTTTCAATGAACTTACAGTCAGTTTTGGGGGGAAAATCTCCCTGAAAATACAAAGAAAAGTGAAAAGTTTCTGAAAATGCCAAAATATAATTTTCCAATCATTGGAAAACATTTTAGCAAATTGTGCCAAGTAAGCCAGATGCAGGGGCACACTCCTATTATCCTAGCACCTCTAATTCTGTAGGATGATCACAAGTCCAAAGCCAGCCTCAGCAACTTAGTGAGGCCCTAAGTAAATTAGCAAGACTTTGTCTCTAAATAAAGTATAAAAAGTGCTGGGGACGTTGCTCAGTGTTTAAGCACCCCTGGATTCAATAACTGAAAACACCCCCCCAAAAAAAAGGTAATCCTGCGTGATAACTACCTTAACAAAGTTTTTAAAATTAGGTCAAAACACTAACTTAAAGCAGTACATGGAAAATTAAGAGTCTTGATAACACTTCAAGCCATGAAAATTACAGACTCACTGTAATGTTTAATATAAATTGTCAACCTAATTGGATTAAGACATTCCAATGAGTAATAGTACTCTCAGTGTGTCCCTGAGGGCATGTCTAGGGATGATTGAAATGAGGGATAGTGAACTCAAGTGGAGCCCCTCCCTATGTGTGGGCAGCACTGCCCAATAGGATGGAATAACAGTGGGAAGAAAAAGGAAGCAGATGCAGATGCAAGCTCATTTCTTCTTGATCAGGTTCTGGTCACTATTTCAATTGTCTGAGGATATCAAACTCTCACTTCTTTACTCTTGCAGATTGGACTCTGCCAGTGATTCTCCAGTTAGTTTCTAGAAGCCTTGGTCTTGGGCCAGGGTAGCACTGTTGATCTTTCTTGTTTTGGGGTTTCTGCATCATGGTCTGCACTGCTGCTTGTTCTTCCAGTTCTCCAGCTGCAGATGACCATTTTGGACTATCAAGTTTCTGGTCTTCTAAGCCAATCTAATAAACTCCCTTTTATAATCATACTTCCTATTGATTCTGTTCCTCTAGAGAGCCCTGACTTAAACACTCACTAAAGTCTTTAAATGAGAAAAAGGAGCAAATATAAAATAAAGCCAACTTCTTTCCTTTTTAACCTGGAATACTAGGTTTATTTGAGACTGTTCACTTGTTTGTTTAGATATTCATGAAAGTAGAGTGTATTTTGACATATTATATATATATATATATATATATATATATACATGCATATAACTTATTCTAATTATAATCCCATTCTTGTGGTTGACACAATGTGGGTTTGACTGGTTGTGCGTTTATATATGAACACAGAAAAGATATGTCTGATTCTTTCTACTGTCTTTCCTATTCCCAGCCCCCTTCCTTCCTCCTTTTTTTAATACCATGAACTTCTACTCTTCCCTGTCCAACCCCTTAGTGTTTGTTAACATTCACATTTCAGAGAGAACATTTGGTCTTTGGTTTTTGGGATTGGCTTATTTCACTTACTATGACATTCTCCAGTTCCATTCATTTACTGGTGAATGCCATAATTTCATTCTTCTTTATGGCTGAGTAACATTACATTGTGTATATATACCACAATTTTAAACCATTCATCTGTTGAATGGCACCTAGGTTGATTCATTAGTTTAGCTAATGTGAATTGTGTGGATATAAACATTGATATGGCTGCATCACAGTAGTATGCCAATTTTAATCCTTTGGTTATATAGTGAAGAGTGGGATAAATGGATCACCTGGTGTTTCCATTTTGTTTTCTGAGGAATCTCCATATTTCTTTCAGAGTAACTGAACCAACATCAAGCTCCACTAACAATGTATTTGTGAACCGTGTTCTCCACACCTTTGCCAATGTTTATTGTTACATGTGTTCTTGATAATGGTCATTCTGATGTAAGTTGAAATTTCAACTTAGTTTTGATTTGCATTTCTGTAATTGCTAGAGATGTTGAACACTTTTCACTCATTTGTTGAGCACTTGTATTTTTCTTCTGTGAAGTGCATGTACACTTCCTCTGCCCATTTATTGATTGGGTTATTCATTCTTTCAGTTAGAATTTTGATTATTATATTTCCTTGAAATTAATGGTTTATCTCAGATGCGAGTTTCAAAAATGTTCTCCAATTCTGTGGCTCTCTCTTCATCTTATTGATTGTTTCCTTTCTTGTGAAGAAACTTTTTAGTTTGATACCATCCCATCTACCAAGTCTTGATTTACCTCTTGCACTGTAGGAATCTTGTAGGGTAAGTCACATCTTAAGCTGTTTTGATGGAGAATTGAGCCTCCATTTTCTCCCAGCAGGCTCAGGAAAATAATTTAAATTTTAAAATAGGTAACTGTGTTTATATGTGAATATATTGAGAGAAAAATTTAGGAACATGTGACAAAACCAAACACCTTATAAACAACCACCTACTGATATCATAGTTCCTAGTATGCTCTCATGATTTTTTATTTACAATAATGATCGGAGTAAATAACATGAAGTCAAGTAAGTAGTAGGAATAGGTAGTTTGTGGAAAGATTATCTCCTGTATACTTTCTAGATGTTGTAATAATCATACATACATAGCAACATGTCAATTACCTACTCTGTCTAAATATTTGACATGAAAGAATTCTACATACCGTGAGTAGAACAAAATGAGTAATGGAGGGAAAAAGAAGGAAACACATAAATCCAGCTGAGATAACAGAATGAAAAATACAAAGACACCCTTGACAAAATATGATGCCCAGGTCAGAAGTGGATCTGAAACAATGTGCATCATTTCTAATGATATCATGTCATTAGAAAAACAATTTTAAACCACAATAATATTCCACTAAACAGACACTTGATTGTTGCCTTTCTGATGATTTTTTGGTCATGGTAATAAACACTTAATGTTATTAAGGCATACAAAACAGAACAGCATCAAATGCTGGTAAGTATGCAGAGGACAGCAATCCTCATTAATTCATGGGATGCCAAATCACACGTGCTTTTGTAAAAATAGCATTGTAATTTCTTACCCTCAAAAGTAAGTCGCCTACATGATTGAGATATCAAACCTTTATGTTTTGCCCAAATTGTGTTTGCAAGTGTTTATAGCATCTTCATGATCACTGTAAATTGGAAAAATATAAGTTGGAAGGAATAAAACTGTACTTCAGCAAAGAAATGGACAAGAAAATACCATGTTTCCATACAAGAAATTTCCAGGGTAGTATACTGATGATCTCAACAAAAGAAATAAAACAGAAATGCAATTTACTATATGAAAGAAGCCAAGATGACAAGACTAATTGTTACATATTATTTTTTGGCATCCTGAGAGGGAAACAATATGGAATAGAAAACAGGTAAGTGATAGAACAGTTTTGGTAAGTAGGAAGAAAAGGAAGTCAGATCACATAGCCCTACAGAAACACTGATTTAACAATTTATCAACCAAACACCTATATGATATTACAGAATCCACTTAAGAAATTTCACTACTCCAGAAGAACAAACACCAAGAATAATATTATGGAATGGGGTCAAAAGGGCAATTTTACTTTATTCAGTTTAGCACCATCTCACAAGGCAAGATAGCACATCTCTGACAGACATCAAGTCAGAACCCACTTTCTCCTGTGTGAACTAGACAGTGGAGTGTGAGAGGTAGTTTCTGTCTGAACTCACACTGATCACAGAGGGTTCTTGGATGAACTGGACAACAGAGGAGAGTTAAGAACAAAGGATGAGGTCCAGTCAAAATGGTGAAATAAAGAATGTAATACTAACTTCACAGAATGAGGTTGGAAGGTTCTCTTTCCCTTCATGGAATAATTTGAGGAAGATTGGTGTTAGTTATTTTTGAAGGTCTGGCAGGACTCAGCTGAGAATCTGCCTTCTCCTGGGATTTTGTTTGTTGGTAGTCTTTTCATGGCAACTTCTAATGCATTGCTTAAAACTGATATGTCTAAATTTTCTTTGTCCTCTTGATTCAATTTGGGCCAGTCCCATGTCTCTAGAAATCTGTCAGTGTCTTCAAGATTTTCTATTTTATTACAGTAAAAATTGTCAAAATAGTTTCTGATTATCATCTGTATTTCGGTAGTATCACTTGTGATACTTCCTTGTTCAACATAAATTTTAGCAATTTTCCAATTCTTCTTCATTAGCTTGGATAACAGTCCATCAATTTTGTTTTTTTTTTTCAAAGAACCAACTTTTGCTTCACTGAATTTTTTTGTATTTTTATTTTTTTTGTTTCAACTTCATTGATTTGGGCTCTGATTTTAATGATTTCCTGTCTTTTAATGATTTTGTTCTTTTTTATTTTTTTATTTTTTTATTGTAAACAAAAGGGATACATGTTGTTTCTCTGTTTGTACATGGCGTAAAGGCATACCATTTGTGTAATCATAAATTTAAATAGGGTAATGTTGTTTGATTCATTCTGTTATTTTTTCCCTTCCTTCCCACCCATTCCACCCCTCTTTTCCCTCTATACAGTCCTTCCTTCCTTCATTCTTGACCCCTCCCTAACCCTAACTCTAACCCTAACACTAACCCCTCCCACCCCCCATTATGTGTCATCATCCACTTATTAGCGATACCATTTGTACTTTGGTTTTTTGAGATTGGCTTATCTCACTTAGCATGATATTCTCCAATTTCATTCATTTGCCTGGAAATGCCATAATTTTCATTCTTTATGGCTGAGTAATATTCCATTGTATATATATACCACAGTTTCTTTATCCATTCATCAATTGAAGGACATCTAGGTTGGTTCCACAATCTGGCTATTGTGAACTGAGCAGTTATGAACATTGATGTGGCTGTATCTCTGTAATATGCTGATTTTAAGTCCTTTGGGTATAGGCCAAGGAGTGGGATAGCTGGGTCAAATGGTGGTTCCATTCCAAGTTTTCTAAGGAGTCTCCAAACTGCTTTCCAGAGTGGCTGAACTAATTTGCAGGCCCACCAGCAATGTATGAGTGTACCTTTCTTCCCACATCCTCGCCAACACTTGTTGTTGCCTGTATTCTTGATAATCACCATTCTAATTGGGGTGAGATGGAATCTTAGGGTGGTTTTGATTTGCATTTCTCTTATTACTAGAGATGTTGAACGTTTTTCCATCTGTTTGTTGATCACTTGTAGATCTTCTTCTTGAAGTGTTTATTCATTTCCTTAGCCCATTTGTCAATTGGGTTATTTGCATTATTGGTGTAGAGTTTTTTGAGTTCTTTATAGATTCTGGAGATTAGTGCTCTATCTGAAGTATGATTGACAAAGATTTTCTCCCACTCTGTAGGCTCTTTCTTCACTTTACTGATAGTTTCCTTTGCTGAGAGAAAGCTTTTTAGTTTGAATCTATCCCAGTTATTGATTCTTGCTTTTATTTCTTGTGCTATGGGAGTCCTGTTGAGGAAGTCTTGTCCTAAGCCGACATGTTGAAGCTCTGGACCTACTTTTTCTTCTATAAGATGCAAGGTCTCTGGTCTGATTCCGAGGTCCTTAATCCATTTTGAGTTTAGTTTCGTGCATGGTGAGAGATATGAGTTTAGTTTCATTCTGTTGCATATGGATTTCCAATTCTCCCAGCACCATTTGTTGAAGAGGTTATCTTTTCTCCATTGCATATTTTTGGCCCCTTTGTCTAGTATGAGAAAATTGTATTTATTTGGGTTTGTGTCCATGTCCTCTATTCTGTACCATTGATCCACCTTTCTATTTTGGTACCAATACCATGCCATTTTTGTTGCTATTGCTTTGTAGTAGAGTTGAAGATCTGGTATTGCAATACCCCCTGCTTCACTCTCTCTGCCAAGGATTGCTTTAGCTATTCTGGGTTTTCTATTCTTCCAGATGAATTTCATAATTGCTTGCTCTATTTCTGTAAGGTACATTATTGGGATTTTAATTGGAATTGCATTGAATCTGTATAGCACTTTTGGTAGTATAGCCATTTTGACAATATTTGTTCTTCCTATCCAAGAACATGGGAGATCTTTCCATCTTCTAAGATTTTAATTTCTTTCTTTAGTATTCTGTAGTTCTCATTGTAGAGGTCTTTCACCTCTTTTGTGAGATTGATTCCCAAGTATTGTATTTTTTTTGATGCTATTGTGAACGGGGTAGTTTTCCTAATTTCTCTTTCTGAAGATTCATCACTTATGTATAAAAATGCATTAGATTTATGTGCATTGGTCTTATATCCTGCTACTTTACTGAATTCACTTATGAGATCTAAAAGTTTTCTGGTGGAATTTCCTGGTTCCTCTAAGTATATAATCATATCATCTTCAAATAGGAATAGTTTGAGTTCTTCTTTTCCTATTTGTATCCCTTTAATTTCTTTTGTCTGTCTAATTGCTCTGGCTAGAGTTTCAAGGACGATATTGAATAGAAGTGGTGAAAGAGGGCATCCCTGCCTTGTTCCAGATTTTAGGGGTAATGCTTTCAGTTTTTCACCATTTAGAATGATATTAGCCATGGGCTTAGCGTAGATGGCCTTTACAATATTAAGGAATGTTCCCACTATCCCTATTTTTTCTAGTGTTTTGAGCATGAAGGGGTGCTGTATTTTATCAAATGCTTTTTCTGTATCTATTGAAATAATCATGTGATTCTTGACTTTAAGTCTATTGATGTGGTGAATTACATTTATTGACTTCCTGATGTTGAACCAACCTTGCATCCCTGGGATGAAACCCACTTGATCATGGTTCACTATCATTTTAATATATTTTTGTATGTGATTTGCTAAAATTTTGTTGAGAATTTTTGTGTCAATGTTCATTAAGAATATTGGTCTGAAATTTTCTTTCCTTGATGTTTCTCTATCTGGTTTAAGTATCAGGGTAATATTGGCTTCATAGAATGAGTTTGAGAGGGTTCCCTCCTCTTCTATTTTATGGAATACTTTGAGAAGTATTGTAATGAGCTCTTCTTTAAAAGTTTTGTAGAACTCGGCTGAGAACCCATCTGGTCCTGCACTTTTCTTTGTTTGTAGGCTTTTGATGACTTCTTCTATTTCATTACTTGAAATTGGTCTGTTTAAATTGTGTATGTCCTCCTCGTTCAGTTTAGGTAATTCATATGTCTCTAGAAACCTGTTGATGTCTTTGAAATTTTCTATTGTGTTGGAGTATAGACTTTCAAAATAGCTTCTAATTATGTTTTGTATTTCAGTCGTGTCTGTTTTGATATTTCCTTGTTCATTCCAAATTTTAGTGATTTGGGTTTTCTCTCATCTTCTCTTTGTTAGTGTGGCTAAAGGTTTATCAATTTTGTTTATTTTTTCGAAGAACCAACTATTTATTTTGTCAATTTTTTGTATTTTTTTTGTTTCAATTTTGTTGATTTCAGCTTTGAGTTTAACTATTTCCTGTCTTCTACTACTTTTGGTGTTGGTCTGTTCTTCTTTTTCTAGTGCTTTGAGCTGTAGTGTTAGGTTGTTTATTTGTTGAGTTTTACTTCTTTTATTAATTGCGATCCATGAAATAAATTTTCCTCTAAGTACTGCTTTCATAGTGTCCCAGATATTTTGATATGATGTTTGTTTGTTCTCGTTTACCTCTAAGAATTTTTTAATTTCCTTCCTAATATCTTCTGTTATCCATTCATCATATAGTAGCATATTGTTTAATCTCCAGGTGTTGGAGTAGTTTCTGTTTTTTACTCTTTCATTTATTTCTAACTTCAACCCATTATGATCTGATAGAATACAAGGTAGTTTCTCTATCTTCTTGTATTTGCTACCATTATCTTTGTGGCATAATATATGGTCTATTTTAGAGAAGAATCCATGTGCTGTGAGAAGAAATTTTATTCGCTCTTGGTTGGATGGTATATTCTATAAATGTCTGTTAAGTCTAAATTATTGATTGTGTTATTGAGATCTATGGTTTCTTTGTTCAATTTTTGTTTGGAAGATCTGTCCAGTGGTGAGAGAGGCATGTTAAAATCACCTAGTATTATTGTGTTACGGTCTATTTGGTTTCTACAATTGAGAAGGATTTGTTGGACATACATGGATGAGCCACTGTTTGGGGAATAGATGTTTATGATTGTTATATGTTGCTGATTTATGCTTCCCTTAAGCAGTGTGAAATGTCCTTCTTTATCCCTTCTGACTAACTTTGGCTTGAAATCCACATTATCTGAAATGAGGATGGATACTCCAGCTTTTTTGCTGAGCCCATGTGCATGGTATGTTTTTCCCCATCCTTTCACCTTTAGTCTATGGGTATCTCTTTCTATGAGGTGAGTCTCTTGCAGGCAACATACTGTTGGATCTTTCTTTTTAATCCAATCTGCCAGTTTATGTCTTTTGATTGATGAATTCAGGCCGTTAACATTCAGGGTTATTATTGAGATATGATTTGTATTCCCGGACATTTGGTTCATTTTTTAAATTGTATTTATTTATTTATTTGACACTCCTTGGTTCCTCCTTTATTTGACAGTTCCTTTAGGATAATTCCTTCCTTTGCTGATTTGCTTCTTTATTTTTTCTATCTTCCTCATGGAATATTTTGCTGAGAATGTTCTGTAATGCCGGCTTTCTTTTTGTAAACTCTTAGCTTTTGTTTATCATGGAAAGATTTTATTTCATTGTCAAATTTGAAGGTAAGTTTTGCTGGGTATAAGATTCTCGGTTGGCATTCATTTTCTTTCAGAGCCTGAAAAATGTTGTTCCAGGCCCTTCTAGCTTTTAGGATCTGAATTGAAAAATCTGTTGATATCTGTATTGGTTTCCCCCTGAATGTAATTTGGTTCTTTTCTCTCACAGCCTTTAAGATTCTGTCTTTATTTTGTATGTTAGGTATTTTCATTATAATGTGCCTTAGTGTGGGTCTGTTGTAATTTTGTGTATTTGGAGTCCTATTAGCCTCTTGAACTTGATTTTCCATTTCATTCTTCAGATTTGGGAAATTTTCTGATATTATTTCATTGAATAGATTCTTCATTCTTTTGGTTTGTTTCTCTAAGCAATCCTCAATCCCAATAATTCTCAAATTTGGCCTTTTCATGATATCCCATAGTTCTTGGAGACTCTGTTCATGATTTCTTACCATCTTCTCTGTTTGTTCAACTTTGTTTTCAAGGTTAAATATTTTGTCTTCAATATCTGAGGTTCTATCTTCCAGGTGTTCTATTCTATTGGTTATGCTTTCTATGGAGTTCTTAATTTGGTTTATTGTTTCCTTCATTTCAAAGATTTCTGTTTTTTTTTTTCAATATCTCTAACTCTTTATTAAAATGATCTTTTGCTTCCTGTATTTCCTCTTTTATCTGTCGATTGGTGCTATCATTCAATGCCTCCATTTGCTCTTTCATCTCATCATTCAATGTCTGCATTTGCTCTTTCATCTCATCGTTTGCTCCCTTGATCATTTTAATTATGTACATTCTGAACTCGCTTCCTGTCCTTTCTTATGCCATGCTGTCATTGGATTTTATTGATGTAACATCTAGATTTGTTTGGGGCATTTTCTTCCCTTGTTTTCCCATACTGTTCAGGAATCAGTGGGTCATTAAGATATTGCAGATTTCCTCTACTGACTTATAATGTCCCTGAAGATTGCTAATATATCCCCTCTTATCCTTCAGTAGCCTGCAGTCTTGGAGGAAGTTGATAATGCGGTGCTCCACAAGGACGCTGCCTCTCTAGGGTTGGTGACCCTCAGGTGGGGTATATTCCCTGCTAGTGGGCAGAGGTGCCTCCACTTGTTGACCAATGGTCATCCAAAGGGGAACTAGGCTATGGGCTGAGGCAAGGCCTGTTTGAGCCTGTGTCTGTGGTTTTACCATCCTTGTAGGAAACCTCACCCGGCAGGGAAGACTTACCCGGTGGGGAGGTCTTGCTGGTCAGTTCCCCTCCTAGAGGTTCCCCTCAATCTACAACTACCACCTGGGCTGGGCTGTCTTCCTCTGCAATGTTCCCAGGTGCCCGGACCTACCTCCTGGGCCTGGGAGCCTCACTCTTTGCAAACGCGTCTCCTTAGGCTGCCTCTCCTCAGAGAATCTGCCTGCAGTCCTGGAAACTTCTCTCTGCCCCTAGGCGTGTCTCTGTACAGCTCTTCCACCAAGAAGCTGGTCCTGGGACCCTGCTCTGCACCTAATCGCCTGGCTATGTGGCCCCTCCTCTGAGCTGCCA
The DNA here is from genome assembly GCF_902686445.1 of Sciurus carolinensis. NCBI lineage: Eukaryota > Metazoa > Chordata > Mammalia > Rodentia > Sciuridae > Sciurus > Sciurus carolinensis. The sequence continues at coordinate 7,818,346 of NC_062231.1, read as the reverse complement.
ACTGGAGCCCTGTACAATAGCTCCGAGACCCAGAGTCCTGCCACACACCTCTTCCTCTGGACAGCCGCCCGGTTTCTGAAGCAGTCACTAGGATTCCAAGCAACTCACTTCGCATCTCCACCTCCCACCAACCACCTGTAGCCCTAGGCAGTCACTGCGAGTCCAAGTCACCCGCCCTGTTCCTCCTCCTCCTCGGGGTACCTCCCTGGTGTTCAGGAGGGGTCGCTTGGAGACCAAGCGACCCACCATGCTCCTCCTCCAGGCAGGCCACCGGTGTTCAGGAGCAGTCGCTTTGAGTCCAAACAACTCACCACTCGCCTCCTCCTCTGGAAACCGCCTGTGGCTCTGATGCAGTCACTCCTAGACCATGCGACCCGCCGCGCTTCTTCTCTTCCTCCGGGCAACCCCCTGGTGTTCAGAAGTGGTCATTTTGAGTCCAAACAGCTCGCCACACAGCTCCTCCTCTGGCAACTCCCTGTGGCTCTGATTCAGTCACTCCTAGACCAAGCGACCCGCCGCGCTTCTTCTCTTCCTCCGGGCAACCCCCCAGGGTTCGGAAGCAGAAGTGATCATTCTGAGTCCAAACAGCTCGTCAAGCAGCTCCTCCTAAGGCAGCCACCCAGAGCCCCAGTGGTTGCTCCTAGTCCAAGCGCTGTGCTGAGCCGCCTCCTCTACGATGTTCAATGATTTTGTTCTTGATTTGTTCTATTTCCAGTTCTTTGAGATGTTATGTTAGGTAATCAATTTGGTGACTTCCTATTCTTTTACCTGACAAAAATCAGTGCTAGAAACTTTCTGCTTAGAACCACCTTCAGAGTGTCTCAGCAATTTTGATGTATCACTATTCTCCTTTTACCTATAAGTATTTTATAATTTCATTTCTGATTTCTTCTGCTATCCATTAGTCACTCAGTAGCATATTAGTTAGTCTCAAAGAATTAGTTTCTAATTTTATTTTATTTGTAACTTCTAATTTTATTCTATTATCATCTGAAAGAATGCAAGGTACTATCTCTATATTTTTTGCATTTTCTAAGAATTGCTTTTTGGCCTAAGATCTGTCTATTTTGGAAAAGGATCCATGTGTTCCTGAGAAGAAAGTATATTCAGTCATTGATGGATGAATTATTCTACATGTATCTTTCAAGTCTAAATTATCAATGGCTGCCACATCTATTTCCTGCCACTCTGACCTTTGACACAGCTCTGTTGGAGTAGAGCATCTGACACTTGACACGGTCTGTTGGAAGAGAATACTCAACACTTGCCATGGTTTTGTTGATCATCCTCCTTCTTGGGGGCCATAGGTGTGGCATGTCTCCATGTGTAGCTGCTTTTTAATATTAATAATAAATATATCATTAGAAACTTATTAGAAATGGACTGGGAAGATTTTACTGTATTGGGACACAAAATACTGCACAATAAAAAATTAGCAGTAATACAAAGATAAAATATATGAACATAAACTTTTGTAGCAGTGCTCAAGTTTAAAGGAGTCTGTGATTTCTTTAGTATAATAATAGATGGATAAAGGGATATTACTCTGAGCTTGGATGCAGTGTTTAGCCTTTGTTGCTTTCCTAGTTTCAATAGTTGATTCTAGAAATACTTTACATAATAAAAACATTTAGGCTAATCATAAATATAATTTGTGCTTTTCCTATGCTTAGTCTAATTCTTTGAGAATCAGAATAAGATTGTATTCTGCCATTATATGAAATTAGAAGAGACTAAGTATTAATTATCAGTTGATTTCTTTGCCCATTAATAATAGTAAAAATTTCTCACTGTTAAACACTGGAGTTCATGGTAGGTGTGGTTTCTCAGAAAATCTAGTAACATGTTTGTTCTGAAGGTTAAAGACTGGCAGATCATGGTGTCCTCAGTTTAGCTGGGAGACAAGTTTGTTTCAGTTTAACTGGGAGACAAGGTTGTTTCAATCTAGCTGGGAAATAAGAGTGTTTTGGTCTGGACTGTCATACAGACAGAATGTGTACTTTGAGAAGAAGCATAGATTGCACTGTTGAAGGTTTTTCTTGTTTTAAACTAATCAAAAATGATATAATCATTACTTAAGAAAAATGTCTATAAAAAGACAGGCAGAAATATAAAGATTCAGATTCAGTCTCAGAACACTTGGTGTCTCTGTATGCTGTTTCTCCACCACGCTGACAACTCCCATCCACCTAGGACCCCCAATCCCTGCTAGGGCTGGACCCCAATAAATGACATTTTTTAGCTCTATAGTTTAGTTTTTGTTTGCAAAAAATATGTGGAGAGAGTTATGTTAAACTCAACAGTATTATTTTCTTATGGTCTATTTTATCCTTGAATTTGAGAAGGGATTTTTTTTTTTGATGTACATTCATGCTCCATTATTTGGGGCATAACAATTTGTGATTGTTATATCCCATTGATATATATATATAATTGCCTTAAGCAGTATGAAATCTCCTACTTTGTCCCTTCTGATTAACTTTAGCTGGAAGTACACCTTATCTAATATGAGGATACAAATCACTGCTAGTTTAGGAGATCTATGTGAATAACACATTATTTTCCAAAATTTTACCTTTACTCTCTTGATGTTTTTGTATATTATTTGGTCTCTTGGAGATAGAATATTGTTGGGGTCATGGTTTTTAATCCAATATGCCAGTCTATGACTTCTGGTTGACGAGGTTAGGCCTTTTACATTCAATTTTGGAATTGAGTAATGACTTTTATTCCCTGTCAATTAATTTATTTCTAGTTTTTAATTTGAATTAGTTTCTCCTTCGATTGACTGTTTTTTCTAGTGTGGTTTCCTCCTTGACCTGTTTTTATTCTATTTTTTTTTCATTTCTTCTTCAAGAAATATTTTTTTAGAATACTTTTTCATGCAAACTTTCTACCTGTCAATTCTTTTAACTTCTATTTGTCATGGAAGGTTTATATTTCATCCTCAATTCTAAAAGTTAATTTTTCTGGGTATTATATTTTTGTCTGGCATCCATTTATTTCAGAGCTTGGTAGATATTATTGCAAGATCTCCTATCTTTGAGGGTCTGGGTTGAGAAATCATTTCCCTCTAAATGTTACCTGTATTTTGTCTCTGGCAGTCTTTACAAGTCCATCCTTATTCTGTATGTTAGACATTTTCATAATAATGTGCCCTTATGTGGTTCTGTTCTACTTTTGTATATTTGGAGTCCTGTAAGTATGCTGTGTTTGATTTTTCATTTCATTCTTAAGGTTTGAGAAATGTTCTGACATTGTTTCATTGAAAAGACTGTGCATTCCTTTAGTTTGTATCTTGAAACCTTCATGTGTCTCAATAAATCTTTTATTTGGTCTTTTCATGATAGCCTATATTTCTGGGAAGTTCTTTTCATGGCTTTATAACATATTTTCTCTATGGTCAATTTTTTTTTCAAATTGATACATATTGTCTTCATTGCCTAACTCTGTCTTTCAGGTGGTCTAACCTGTCAGTGATGCTTTCCTTGAATTTTTAATTTGACTTACTGATTCCTCCCTTTAGAGGATTTCTTCAAAATTTTAAAAAATCTGTTTCCCATTATGGAAGTGATCTTTCACTTACTGTGTTTTCCCTCTGATTTCATTCCTTACATTTTCTGGTAGCTCACAGATTTTTTTAACTATGTATATTCTAAATTCATTCTCTGACATTTTTTCCACTGTAGTTTTGATGGATTCTGTTCTTGAAGTATCTTGGTTTGATTGGGATGATTTGTCCCTTGCTTTTTAATGATTTTTTTGTGTCTAATCATCTAACAATACATATCTGAGGTAGCAGAGTTTCTACTTTCTGGACTTACAGTGTCCCTGAATGGTTGTCTGTATCTCATCACTTAAGGGAAGGCAAAAAATGACACCAAGGATTGAAGAATGTACAGTATTAACCCAAATAGTTCCAGTTATGACATCTATAAAAATGTTGTCACAATAAACAGAAAGTATATGATTAGTTATTGCTCCCAGTAAAAACTTACTGTTTTCAAGTTTTACTACCTAACATTAAGAAGTTACAATTTCAAATGGTAGACAGGGAGAGAACACAATATAGGATGTGAAGATTAAGAGGGAAGAGGAGAGAAATAGAAGTAAAAACTTAAAGGAAGAGTGAAAGAGATAACAATAGAGATTGGCTGTTCGCAGAAGAAAAGAAAGACAAAGACTCATGGGAAACAGATGAGAAATAAGTTTTAAAGCAAAAATTTAACAAAGAATATAAAACAAAACCAAAACATTCCAATCAAACATCCTATTCCTGGAAATACTGATCCATTAAAATTATCTGCCTTCAAAAATGCTAGAAATGAGAAATAACAAAAATGAATATGTATGTGTCCATGAACCATTCAGGTCACAATTAAGCAGGGCAAAGGAAAAAGAGGAAAAAAAAAAAACTGAATGAAAAGTGAAAGAATTGTTTCCATTGGAGTTCAGAAGATTCTCAGCTTCCCTTCTTGGTTGTGTTAGGTATATTCTCTTGCAGCCTAATGCCCTCTGTAGCCTCAAGGTGTTTTTTCTGGAAGGAGACAGGAAATCCCATAGGCGGAATTCCTGGAGGAGTGGTTCAGGTATAAGTACTCTCCGGGTTCTTTCTCAATGGCAATTTGTCTGGAGATTTTAAATCAGTGCACTGCCCAGGCCCAGCTGTTGCCCTACATGCTGGAAGACTGAACCACAGGGATCTCCCCTGGCTTCTGCATGTGTGATGAAGATCCAATCCTTATTCCCCTTCATCAGTGGAAGACCACATATTTCCTGGTCTCTTGAGTTCAGTTTCTAAACTCCATCTTTCTTGCCCCTGCCCTTTTGAATCTCCAGACAGATGCAATTCTCCCAGTCCATCCTACAAACAGCCATATTAGAGGAATAGGGTAGGAGTTGAGTGGATTCCCACAAATAGTATTCCCTGTGTAAACTTTCCATGTTTGATTTTATTCTGGTTACTTAGGCACGCACTAATTTGTGAAGTGTGGATTTGCCAAGCTTGTTCTTCAGGCCAAACTTGGGTCTGACAAAAAATGGCTCCCACAGCTGCTAGTCTCTTGCCCCCAACTACAAAATGGCTCCTTCCTTGGTCCTCCACAGTTGGCTGGGAGTGACATAACTTTTTCCCACACACGATATAGTGCAATATGCCTTTCCATTTAGTCATGCATTGTCTTTAATCTCAGATCTCCCAGATCCAGGCACACCTCAGGCCTCCTGACAATACAAGTTGCTTCAATTCCCTTATCCCTACACTTCACACCCAGAGGGCCCACTCTAGTGTTTCCTTGAGTGGAAGCAGCAAGTGTGGCACTGGAGATTTTACCCTTATTTTATTATATTCATGTTTCTGAGTCCCTGATCTGTTTTGAATATCCAGTATTAGCTTTAAGTAAAGTACTCACCACAACCCATTTTTTTTCCACACACATTTCTGAGAAGATGCTTAGCTCCTTTCTTGGTTTCGTGAGCAGCCAGGAAAACATCCTTATCCATGCCACCTTCTTGAAACATCCTAAAAAACTGATTTTCCCTGAGGTAGAGCATTTTTGGTGAAATCAACAAGACCCTTAGCCATTTCTCCTGTGACAATCTTTCCTTCAACCAGGAAGACAGCTTGATGTATTCCACTGATTTATTGTGGACATTATAGTCATTACATGACCATAAATGGAAAACTTAAAAAGTGAAGTAAAATAAAGAGGAATTCAATCATTTCAACATTTTCCTTATCCTGTTTTATGTTTTGAATGTGAGGTGTTCCCAAAAACTCATGTGTGACACAGCATAAGAAGGTTTAGAGGAAAAACAAAATGAGTGGATTGTGGGAGCCTTCATTCAATTAATTAATCCAGTGAATTAATCCCCTGATAATAATTTATTGTGTGACAACTGAAGGCTGGTAATCTGTGGCTGCAGGAGGTAGGACTTTAGGGGCATGGATTTGGGATATATGTTTTTGATCTGATGATAGAAGTCTCCCTTTCACTGCTTCCTGATCATCATGTAAACTTTGTCTCTCTACAACACTGTTCTCCCCTGATGTGCTATCTCATTCCAATCCCCAAGGATCAAAACCAGCTTTCTATGGACTAAGACCTCTGAACATCTGAGCCCTCAAATAAATTTTTTCTCCTCTATAATTGTCCTCATTGGGTCCTTTACTTACAGGATAAAAAAGAATGAAACACCACTATAAGTTGCCTTTGAAGAAAAGTCTTTTACAAAGAATGTTATGTCATCCCCTACCCTGTTAGCAGAAACAAAATATGTCCACAATTTTCATTTTGGATGCAAATTCATTTTGAGTATGTAGTCTCCTGTATTTGAAGTTAAAGAAAGTCAACTGAGAATCCAGAGCAGAGTATCCAATCTATTTACCTCATGGGTAAAATAGTGCAGGAATCACTAAGAAATATAAGCCCATATGAAGTCACACTGGACTTGTCAACTGCAGAGATTGAGAAGTAAGCACTGAGTGACATGTGCAAAACCCACAGGTAAAAAAAAGCAATCTCAGACTGTCCTTTGGGAATTTAGGTTTGAACTTTGCCAAACAGGAGATTATGGGGCTGAAGGTGATGGCAAGAATGCTCAGCAGGCAGGTGGTAGAAATTGAGGACCCCATCATCAAGCTGTGCAAGTAGACAACTGATTTACCTGTGATGTCACTGCAAATCCCCTGATAAGACATAAACATATCTGTACCTATGAATCCCATGATGAACAGCATCAGTAGGTGGATTAGAGCCAAGGGTCAAAAGATCAAGTCAGTGTTCTTGAGCCTATTGTCAAAGAGGACCTTGATGATGTGGAACAGAAAAAGAATGGTGTTCGCCAACATCCCAATTCCAACACCAGAATAAAAGGTGTTTCTTAATATGGTGCAGCTTGTTGTTTTTCTCATATTTGGGGGTAATGAGTCATGGAATACATGTCTTAGGAGAAAAGTAAAAAAAATAGTCATTAACATTAATATTAAATTTCATTTATCTCAGTCAAAACTGAGGCTGTGAGGAAAATTTGTGAACCTGTCCCAGTGCCCCATTTCTCCTCTAATACTGACATTTCTCTAGTGCCTTGTGGAAGCCATCCCTCTCTCTCTCTCTCTTTGTCCATTGTTGCCCGATCATAGCTGATTATCTTTATCTCCAAGTACAAAACTTTTTCCTGTGCATAAAAATCACCATGTTATAGAAAATATTTCCATGTTATGACCTTGAGATTTTCAGGGTGTTGTCTTACTCCAAGGGTCATTTCTTATTTTCTTTCTGTCATCATCTTTATTTTGTGCCTGGAGTATAGTAAAACCTGTGTAATTTTTGGTAAAAGTATTGGGGATGCATTCAAAAAGAAAACCCTCCAAAGCAAGTAGTCTCAAGGACTTAGACAATCCATATTTACATCATTTTTGTGTTATATTTATTCTGGTTTATTTATGAACACATGTAATTTTTAAATATAACAACAGAGAAAATGCTAAGAATTACAACACCTGAAATCAGATGGCTTGAATGTACCCACTTGATCTTCCATTTTATTTGAGTGTAACATTGAGAAGTCCAAGAGCCTAGCTCCAGGCTCATCACATATATAAGATGAACACCCTGTCATCATGTATGTACTGGAGGCAGAGTGCATGAAAGAGGATGAAGCACGCAGGCCTCACTTAAAAAATTTCCTACTTAAAATGATCTCTGTGGGTATGTTTAACTCTTTAAAATAATGCAGAACTTCATTCATGTAAGTTGGTAGACTTCATTCTGTTTTCTTAATATCTGATCATCTCTGTCAATAAATGAGATGGCTAAAAAAATGCAAGAGTATTAGCTTATGTTAGAAATCTCTGTTCAGAGAGCACAAATGTACTTTTAGGAAGATTTGAATTGTATGTATAGTTACATATTTTAAATGTTTTTATTATCAGGTCAGAATTTGGTCATTATCATTCATGTCCAGTTACAAATATTAGCAGGAACACATTTTAACTTTTATCTAGTTAAATATATGGAATCATTGCAATACACCGAATCATACCTAAAATTGATCCAGGTTCACTCCATTTTAAGGTATTCATTAACAGATAAGTACCCAACCTAACATTGAAATGCAAATCTCCTTGAAGTCTAGGTTTTCCTCCCTCCTTCAAGAAAATAATGACATTTTTCCAGACTCAAGAGGTCCACATATAAAATTGATTTTAGAATTTTTTTTTGCAATGCTAGGGATCAAGACCTCCACACATGCTAAGTTCTCTTCTGCTGAGCTTAATCCCCAGCCCTCTTCTACTGAACTTAAACCTCATAAAATTTTATAGTGACTTACTGGCAGAATTCCTTCCTGGACAACACATGTATTTACTTTAATCACAGCTTCTCAAATGTGTAATAATTAAAATTTAATTTGGTTTTCACATACTGAACCATAATGTTATCTCAAAAGCAAATGCTTGAAATAAAGTAGTTCAGAGTAAATAGATATAAAAGATAAGATATGAAAATTCCAGCAACTCAGGAGGCTGAGAAAAAAGGATTGAAATTTTAAGCACAGTCTCAGCAATGCAGCAGAGACCCTAAGTAATGTAGTCAGTAATGTAGTAATGTAGTCTTAAAATAATAAATGAAAAAGATCTGGGGATGTAGATCAATGGTAACACCACCCCTCCATTCAATCTTGGTACAAAAAATTGCTAAGGAAATTTGACATATTAAAGATTTGTGGAGACAAAATGTCATAGAGAGAACCCAGGACTGGAGTAGGTCTGACAAGAGAAAGTCTTCCAGCAGTCTGAAGCTTTCCTGCTGAATGAAACCAGTGTCTGGATGTGGAGGAGAGCATCCAGGCAAATAGAAGGTGAGACCAGAGTCTAGGGGTGGGGGGCAACAGATGGGATTCCACTTGCTTAAGAGGAAGTAGAAGAGCCCCATCTGAGTCACAGCACAAATGAAAGCACCCTGAAAATCCACTCCAGATGTGGGAATTCATGCAAGAGATTCTATTAAGTGAACTGGCAGAGTCTCTGCCTGCAGGGTGAGACAGAGAGGAGAGAAAGAGAAGAGAGAGAGAGAGAGAGAGAGAGAGAGAGAGAGAGAGAGAGAGAGAGAGATACATTCTTCACTCCTGGGTTTTCTCTATGACATTTTTGTCTCTACAAAAGCCCTGGCACGGTGCACCCAGGGTATTTCTGCCTATTGTCATTGCCAACCTCCTCACCCACCAAAGAATTCAACTCTGCACAGACTTCCCTCTACTGGCATAATGAGACTTTTTACCCCAAACCAGCAGGAAGAAGCTACAGAATAAAGACCATTGTCCCCAAAAGAGAGGAATATTAGCATCAGATCTGCTATTTTGCTGCCATCATTATTCTGCCTCCCCCATACCACTTTACAACCAGATTGCTAGCCCACAAACTTCCTAGGCAGTCACTGGTGTGTTGTTATTAGCCCACAAAATTCCACTACTTAACAATGGTTCTACTGCCATTCATTCTCTCTCTCTCCCTCACTCTCTCTCTCTCTCATCCTGTGGACAGACACTCTGCCTGTCCACTTAATAAAATATTTTGCATAACAAAAAAAGATTTGTGAACACAGGGTACCATTTAAGAACTCAGAGATTAAGTAGATGTTTTGTTAAAACATTGAAATACAGCTTTGTTTTTTTACTGTAGCCTTTGATTGACATATTTGGACTGAGACTGAGAGTACAATAGTATAAATCAATACATATTTACATTTTTTGATGATCACATTAGGGTGCTTAACATTTTTGTTTCCTCAAATTTCATCATTTTGAAGTATGTGGATTCTCAGAATACTTTCCCTCTATTTTTTGGTTCTAATTAATTGATGTAGACTAGTGATCACTTTGAAGTGTAGGTTATGAAAACTGCTTACCTCAGTGCTGCAGCTGTGTGCAGGTGATCCACACATCTCCTACTGCTCTTTCCACTGCCCCTTTTCAACCTAAACTGCACTTCCATGCTGTCAACAATTTTAGCTTCCATACATGTGTGAGAACAAGCAGTAATTGTGTAAAAAGAAAATTCTATGCATCATTAGAAAAAAAAATGTTTGTTTTCCCACATGTGATGATCAGGCAAAATGACAATTTCATCCTTTCACTTATTTTGCATATCTGGGTTTGTTCCCATGACAAACCCAGGAAAGGAACTAGAAGGATTTTACATGAAGGAACATTTGTTTCATGCTTTATGTATCACCCATGATCACAGGCACACAGTCCTGTTATTCTCTGATATCGTTAAACATAAAAATGACATACATCTGTTTTCATATACCTGTTTCATTTGAGGTAAAATATACACTGATGAAGGTTTAAATGTAATTTATATATATGCATGTCTATTATCCTTTATGTACATTATAAAATAAACATTAAATGGAAACTTCTAAAATTCTCTTCTCTTATGCCATTTTTGTGAAATGGAGACTTTACTTTCATTGTTTTTAGTTCATTTTAAAACTTGAACCAATTAAACATTGTAAAAGAGCATTGTAAACTTTTCAATAACATGTTTTAATCATCTTTAAGACAAAGCACTACATGAAATTATTTTCAGTGTTACTTCAAAGGATGCAGGCATGCAAACCTAAATAATTTAGAAAAGTAAGAATGAGAAGAAGCCATGAATTTGAAACAATATTTTAAAATTAAGGTCTCTGTTTATTGTTGCTATAAAATGACTGGAACATCTTATTTTTCTGAAGTTGAAATTCCACAAGAGAAGCAAGAAAGATGAATCTCATCTCTCCAGAGTGTAGAGGACACTGAGTGAACACTACTAACTACAATAAAATAAATAATAACAACTGTTTAGAACCAAAGAAATCACATATTTCTGGAATTTCCAGCTGTATTTAATTATGTTTTCTTTTCTCCTCCTCTTCTTCCTCTTCCTCTTCTTCTTCTTTCTTCTTTCTTCTTTTCTTCTTCTGCATCACGAATTAAATCCAGGGGTACTTAACCACTATGACACAATCCCATTCTCCTCTGCCATTTTATTAATTTAGAGGGTCTTTGTAAGTTGATTAGGGCCTTGCAACTTAATTTAGTGAGGCCAACTTTGAATCATGATCCTCCTGTCTCAGTCTTCTGAATCACTGTGATTACAGGCCTGTGCCACTGATTTGGCCTGTGTCCAAATTTTAGATCACATAGTAATGTATACATAAATTGTACACATCAAATGCACATGCCTTATTCACTTAAATATTATACAATATGTAAATATTTTAAAGAATATATAGCCATGTCTGTGTTAGTATCTCATTTATATTAGAAAGCATTCTGGTGAGTGGGATACATTCATAAAAACAAACTAAAAGTAATTGCCTGGTATATCCACTGATAGTCTTGCTCCTTCCACTCACATCTGCCTATCACAGAAGAATGTAGAGTCTCAGGGACAAGATAAAACTCCCAGTCCTCAGGAGGCTGATCAAAGGACCTCCTCAATTATGGGTCCTTGTGCTGCAAGAATAACACACTGTTCTGAGTAAAAACAATCAGATTTAATACACTACAGCAGAAAACCATCCTCAAAAATACTGGACCTCCCATAGAGACAAACATAAATCACAGGGAAGGTAATATGGGCTTGACATTGTGGCACATGACTCTAATTTCAGCAGTTTGGTTGACTGCAGCAGGAGGATTACAAACTCATGGCTGGCCTCAGCAACTTAGTGCGGCACTAGTCACTCAGTGAAACCCTACTTCTAAATAAAAGAGGACTGTGACTGTACCTCAGTGGTTAAGCAGCCCTTGATTCAATCTCTGGTACCAAAATAATAACAGTACTAATGATAATAATTGCAGAACATCATACTTTAATTTGTTTTTGCCATACAGTTTAACTCACCACTGCTCTCATGGCCTTCTGTAGGTTATAGCCTTATGGAAAAAAGAAGATCTGGGAAATGGAACTGGTCATGCTTTATGTGGTTTTAGGACTGACTGTTAACTGGGCAGTAGCTGGTAGCACAGTTCTAACTGAAAAACTATGAAAAGAACTAGGAAGAAAACTATGAAGAAACAGCTTGCATATCTTGCAGGCCCCTTGTGAAAGGTATGAGCTATGGGAATATGGAGAGGAAAAACCTGGAGAATATCTGGCCAAATGGATGGCCACCATTTCTGGAAAATAAGACTGGCAAGTATCCTTAGGATTCACAACTTCAGCTAGGCACTAACAACCTTTCAAAGTTTGTCTTCAGAAATATTAGAAGAAACTTTTTTGTTCTAACAATGAAGAATCAGGAAACTCCAAAGGAACATTGTCACAGACACTAAGTTGTCATTACTGGGAAACCAAAACATACCTGCAGGAGAATCTGTTTCCCTGATGAACTCAATAATGACAAGTGAAGTCCAAATTGCTTTAGGAAGAAGAAAAGGAATGGGGTTCACGTTTTCTGTGACATCCTGATAAAATAAAACGTGAATATACAGACCAGGACAGGATGAGATTCAACTTCTCTAAATATTTTTTCTAAAAAATGCCTTTAAGCACATTCATTATTAAGAAAATGGGAAGAAGAATTTTAAAACTGTGATGGTCTGATGGATTTGCCTCCATGGAAATGTTATAGGCCAGGCTATATGGGCAATGACTAAACAGAGTTCATTTTGAGTCTCCTTGTTATAAAGGAAATAGTTCTTCCACGGGAAAATCCTGCCTCTGTACCCATCAACATTTGCTTAGCATGACATGTTTGGCAACACAAAATGGTAATTTTTGTGTAATGAAAAATTGTTCTCTTTTCGATTCCTGTTTTCCTAAATAATGTACCATATCAACAGCGATATCAACAGTAATTTTCTAGATGTTAGTAACCATTCTTTAATTTGTACCTCAGTAATGTCATTTTCACCCACTTCCCCCTTCTGCTAATGACTTTAGATCTCATGATATTAGTTTATAATTTTAAATTATAGTAACAGACATTTATGAGTGATGTACTGACTTATGATATAAAAACTCCTACAACCCTGTGGTCGGGGCTGATCTCCCAGTAGCCATTTTTTGGGTGATGTGTGACAGTCACTCAGTCAATTAATAAAGACTGAAATTTGGGCTTTTTGGTGGTGATCAGTCTTTTCTTAAGTTGCACCTCACAACAAAATGAAGAATAAAAAGAGACAAGATTAATGGGCACAAATATTCTTTCAATCCAGGTATAGGAAATAATGTACCCTGGTGTTCTAAAAAACAGAAAAGGAAACCACCATAAGTTTCACTTGTTTTCTTAATATTTCATGGGAAGGGAACATCACAACCACTGTCCTCTCACTTGGAATTTGATAATGGACAGAGCACAAGCTATATACTTAAACCATTAATTTTTAATTTGTGTTATTAAATATACCACAAGAAAGATTTTATGAGAAACTACAATACATGCTTGTGGTGATGTGAGGTTGCTCACATTGCCCTCTGAAGCACATAAAATTATTTTTTTAAATTTCTCACAGTATGGAAGCCACAGAAGAAAGAAGCAAAGCTGAGTATCTTAATTAAAAAGTGAACAGGGAAATTTATTACCTCTCATTATTTTTATAGAAGTAAGTTAGATATAAAACAGGAGATAGCATAGATAGCATATGTAACCTGAGTACAGTTACAACTTGCTGATTAAAATTAAATACATTTCTGAAACAATTGACATTTTCTCTGGAGAACAGTGACAACTTTCCATGTCTCAATCATGTAGATCATGAGTGGTTCTTGATGGTAAATAGAAAGAAGATTCTGAAGCAGATTAATCTTTACTACTGTGTCAAGTGAACTGTCACTAAAAACAAACACTTCATGAACTACATGTAGATGGTGGAATATAGGTTAGTATAATTTATGAAGACAAAATATGGAATGATATTTGCCAGAAAGTGAGGAAGGGGTCCAGTAAGGAATTTCTGTATGATGGATACAGATAAAGTATATGAAGGAGAAAAAGTGCTAGAGATGGTGGAGAATATAGGTGCAGAAAAGTTGAATTTGCTCAATGCTACTGACCTGTATTCCTAAAAATGGGTAAATGGTAGATTTTATCTTTAATCTTTTAATGAAATATTTCAATGACCTTATAGCCAATGGTAGAAAAAATTTTCTCTGAAATTACAAAGGAAAGTAAAAGGGATTTCAACTTGGCAAAATATAATTTTCCAATGATTTGAAAATATCTCAGCAAAACTGTGCCAAACAAGCTGTGCTCAGTGGCATGTGACTATAATTTCAGGGGCTCTGGAGGTTGATGTAGGAATATTGTGAGTTCTAAGCCAGTATCATCAACTTACTGAGAAGTTCTCTCTAAATTAAATATTTAAAAATGGCCAGGGATGTGGCTCAGTAGTCAGGGCGTTATACAATCAATCCCTAGTACCAAAAAACAAAACAAAACAAAAAAAAAACAAAAAATACAACAGAACAAAACTGTGGGTAACAGTAATTTGATGACGATTCCCTGAAGCTCCCTGTCTCATTTACAATTTTTATTAAGAAGTAAGAGAAGTTCCTGGTATGAATTCTATTTAGTGCCACATAGGCCATTTATTACAATTTGGCTGGCTTTTTTTAGTTGTGGTTTCTGTATATTCTACAAATTAACCCCTTTCCATATCCATTGTTTGTATATATTTCCTCCCATTCAGTAAGTTCCCTATTCATCCTACTCATTATATCTTTTCAATAAAAGTTGTTAAATTTTTATCTAGTTCTATTTATCTATTGTATTTTTGTTCCCTTTCCTTCATATTATTATATCCAAGAAATCTTTTCCAAGTCCAACATCGTTAAACATTTCTCCTATGGTTTTGTAAGGTTCTTATAGAGTTAGCACTTAAGCTTTGGTGTTTGATCAACTTGGAGTTATTGTCTGTGAAATTTATAAGTAATGGCCCAACTTCATTGTTTGCTCTCAGATGTCCAGATTTTTCAGCAATATTTGTTGGAAGGCGTGCCCTTTCCCCTTTGAAAGTTCTGACATCCATGTCCAAAATCATTTGATTATTTCTGTGAGGGTTTTCATCTGGGTTCTGCATTGTATTAGTCAGTTTTTAAGCTTCTACCACAGTCATTTGTTTGATCTATGTTTTGAATAAGCTTTGAAATCCAGAAATGTAAGATATCCAAATGTGCCCTGTGTCTTCAAAATTATTTTGGCATCATTTAGAAATCTACATGTATGCCAGAATGGATTAATCTACTTTGGGGAAATAATTCATTGGGATTTTGATAGGGAGTGTAGATAACTTTGGATATTGTTGATGTCTTAGCAATAGTAGTTCTTCCAATGGTGAACACATCATTTATTTCTATTTATTTGAGTCTTCTTTAAATATTCCACATTGAAAACATCAAGATGGCTGACTAGAGGGGGTGGCATGCTATCCCCCCAAAAATGTATGAAAATATAGTAAGGAATTACTAGTCAAAGGGAGTGCAGGAGGGAAAGTGCTAGAGGGTAGTGGGGAAGTGGAAGAGACACTGTGTATCCTGAAGATCCCTGATGGACTCACAAAGAAAGTAACAAGTCACCTACCACTCTGTCCCCATATCAAGGTCAGTTCAGAAGAAAAAGGGATATTGGCATATTGCAATGACCAAAAGAAAAAAGGCAGGGTCACAGCAGCCCCATTAATGTCACGGACAACTGAAGTCTCTGCTGCTGGGAAATCCTGCAGGCCCCCAGGTCCTGAGTAGTTTAGGGAGCTACTAGGGAATCTGCAACACTGAAATAATACAGAACCAAAGACCAACCCTTGCAGTCCTCCCTCCACTCTTGATGCTTCCAGTAGAGCAAGTGCATCAAGGGATGGAAATGCAAGGTCCTGAGGAATGAGAATGGGCACACTGGGTTATGTGCACAAATGAATATGGTATCATCAATCCCTCAATTATGTGGAATTATTATGCACCAATCAAAAAACAGGGAACTCATCAACACCAGATAAGTCTCATAAGACGTGCTTGAGACTTCTCAGTCTAGAAGTAAAGAAATGATAGTAATCACTAAAGAAACATGTGAAATTAGGTCTGTGAACAATTTGGAGTTACTTTTTTTTTTTGGTTTTTACAGAGTGAGGTAGAGATCAGGGTCAAGTTTCAATCTTTGTTATATGAATATTCAGCTTACCAAGCACCACTCACTGAGAAGATGATCCTTTCTTTGATGTGTTTATTGCAGCCTTTTGTGAATCCATTTTCTATGTATTATAAATGTATGGATTTACTTCTGGGATCTCCATTGTGATATAGAAGATATAAATAGATATATAAATACATAAAAACATAAAAAATGTATACATACATAAGCATATAAATATGCACATACAGAATGGTATTGTCATAAAATATATTTTGTATATATAATATATATAGAATATGTTTTAAATATATACACACATATTTTGTTTACTTATATATATAATCCTATATAATATATATTTATATATAAACATGTACATATATATGTTTGTGTGTATGTGTGTATATATTTGTGTATATATATATATATATGTATATATGTGTTTTTTATACCAATACCACCCTCTTTGTGGACCTAAATGCAGACCTGAAAATGCATAACTTTGAGAAGAAAATGGGAAATCTTTCAGGATGATGATTCAGTACAGATAATGATTTTCAGAATCTAATTCAAAAACACAGGAAATAGAAGTAGAAATAGTTCAAGGGGATAACACCAAACTCAAAACCTTCTGCACAGCAACGGAAACAATAACCTGAGTGAAGAGACAACCCACAGAATGGAAGAAGATATTGGGGAACTAATGGGTGATTTTAAGATGCATCTTTTACCACTGGATAGATTCTTCAAACAAAAACTAAACAAAGAAATATTAAAAATAAATAATACAATCAATAACTTTGAATCAACAGACATATATAGTGTATTTCATCCATCAATGATTGAATATACTTCCTTCTAAGCAGCACATGGATCCTTCTCTAAAGTAGACCATATCTTAGGCCACAAAGCAAATCTTAGCAAATACAAAAATATAGGGATAATACCATGCAGTCTATCAGATCATAGTGGAATAAAATTAGAAATCAACAATAACATAAAAATAGAAACTGCTTTAACATCTGGGGACAGAATGCAAATTGAATGACCAATAGACATCAGAAGAAATCAGGGATCAATTAAAAATTCTTAGAGGTAAATAAGAATATTGACACAACATACCAAAACTTCTGGGACACTATAAAGGTAGTTCTAAGAGGAAAGTTCATTGCATGGCATTCCAAATAAATATCCTAACATTACATCTCTAAGGCTTGTAGGTCATGGACTTCCATTTTGTTCCAGGTCTTGTAAAATGTTACAAGTACATATACATATATATATATATATATATATACACAAATAACTTTACAAGTATATATATATATATATATATATATATATATATATATATATACACAAATATATACACACATAGTTTTGTATAAATTGCTTAGGAATTATACAAAATTTCTGTTTCTTCCAGAGGAAATGTATGTCTTTAATTTCTCTATTCATGAAGATGAATGATGATCACTTGGGTTCCCAACAAAGTAGAATATAGTTTAGGTTCTGTCTGAACTTCAAGAATGTTCCATCTGCCTACTATTACCTCAACCCCAGCCTTCGATCTGCCTCTGTTTTACTATTTTGCTTCATGTGCACTTTCATGTGATGCACACCTTGAATCCAGATATTTGCAGTATGGAAATCATGGAGCACATGAGCAATAACATCAGGAAACTAGGTGATCCATGAGGGAATGGAGTGGGGAAGAGGGTGCCCATCAGACACTGTGGAGAGAGGATCTTCAGCACCACAGGAGGCACTAGGAATCTCTCACCCAAGAATCAAGGCAGTACAATCCATGGAGTGGGTATGGAATAATTTGAATGTCCTATCAAAGTGAGAAAAGTTGGGCTGTCTACATGATTGGCACCCACTTTTTTGTCAAGAAAACTTAGAGGAGATTTTGAGCCTCACTCTCCCCAGATGACTATTATTCAGAACTAATTCCAAACAATGGGAAAGTGAAATATTCCATTGGGGACTTCATAGTCCTGTGCCTCCCTGTGGATCTTGTCACCTCACAAGAGACACTAAAATTACAGGTTTTAGAGAGATGAGCTCACAGCACCCTTTCCTTAAAACTATGCAGGTTATTCTCAGGTACACCAATTGTCCCTCATCCATCCAGGTGAGTGCCTCTGTTCCACATCTTAAGCGAGTGAGTGTATGGGACTTCTAGGAGGAGGTTGGAAGGGAACAAATTGGTCTTTTAGTGAGATTTTGGTACCTTGAGAAGAAAACCAGCTCTAACCAGTATACTCAAACCAGACAACTGTGTGCTGTAAAATGCAATGAAGGAAATCTTTCTAAGTTATGTCATCCATTAAATTTGAAACAAAATTATTTTTTCCATAGGAAATGTCGATTATTTCAGGTTTCTGTTTAATTTTCCTCAACCAGTTGTAGCAGTACTCAAGTTACATATGCTATCTATGCTCTCTTATATTTTACATGTTATTTACTCCTATAAAAATATTCAGGGAAATAATAAGTTTCCCTGTTTTTTTTAATTTGAAAATTTCACCATTGCTTACCTCATCTTCCTGAAAAAAATAGAACAATTATTGATATGTGACTTCTATAATTTGAGGAATTAAAAAATAATTCTACATGTTCCAGAAGGTAAGAGGGTAACCTCACATTATTGCAAGCATCTATTGTAGGTTCCCATAAAATCTTTCTTGTTCTACATTTAACAAATTAAAAATTCATGCTCTAAGTAAAACATTTGCTCTGCCCATTATCAAATTTCAAGGGAGAAGTCAGTGATCCTGATGTTACCTTCACTTGAAATATTAAAAAAAGGTGTGAGTCTGCTAGTGAATGCATTTCTCTTGCTGCATCTTGCTGCAAAAGACCGTGAGATATAATTTGCAATAGCTGGGTATTTATGTCCATTAATACTTTCTCTTTTCATAATTCATTTAAAAATTCTTCTTCTCAATTCCCTAATAATGCATGTTTCTTTTTTTCTTTTTTTTAAATTTATTTATTTTGATTCATTGTAAACAAATGGGATAATGAATGGTTCTGAAAGGCATTTTGTTAGGAAGAATGCTTCGGCAAGTTGGACATCATCTTCAGGTGTGTATGCTTGCTTTTTTTTAAGTACATCTTTCCATGCACATGCATTTACAGAAAAAAAAGTGTAACACTATCTCTTTTTCTTCTTCCTAAAGAAAACTGGACTGGACTCATGTCTTTATTCAGTTGATCATGGAAACAGATTCTCCTGCAAGTATGTTTGGATTTCCTAGTAATGACAGGTTAGAGTCTATGATGACATGCCTTTGTAGTTTCTTGTTGGTGTTAGAAATGTAATTATTCTTCTATTTTTCTGAAAACAGATATTAAAATATTGTTAACTTCTAGCTGCCAGTGCAAACCCTGAGATGTACTTATCCTTCACATTTACAGAAACAATAGATTATTATCAACCAGATATTTCATGATTAGCTGTGGTTTATTTGCCCAAATCTTCTCCAGGAATTTCCCCTCCACATTCCTGTAGCATGTGTATTTCACACAGCATGGCACCAGCTTGTTGATGGCTCTGCCCTCCCTGATGTGCAAACTGTTTCTCCTTAGTGTCCCTCATAGCTTCCCAGCTTAGCCTGTGTCACAAAATATAGCTTGCTGCCCAATTTCCACTCAGTCACAAACCCAAATAAAGCAGGACCAGTTTGACCTTCCAGATCTCATTTGTCTATCCTCAGCATATAGAAGGTGATGGGAGCAGTAGTAAGGTTAACTACATGGCCAGGAGAAACCAAAGAATGCTCCTTTGTTATTATTACTATTAAAATTATTATCTTAGTGCCAAGGATTAAACCCAGAGGTGCTAAAATAGTGTACCACATCCTCAGAATTTTTATATTTTATTTAGAGACAGGGTCTTGCTAAGTGGTCTTGCTAAGTTTCTTAAGGACTTGCTAAATTGCTGGGCTAACCTTGAAATTGGGATCCTTCTGTCTCAGTCTCCTGAGTAACTGGGATTTCCTCAGTATCAATCTTTCACATCCATATGCTCATGAACTACTTTAAACTTCAGAGTTTGCTTTCCAGATGATATTTGGTTTCACTATGTGAAAACACAAATTAAATCAATTATTACATACATGAGAAGCTTGAATTAAAATAAATATAAGCATTGTCCAGGAAAAATTTCTGCCAGGAAGTCAATACAAAATTTTCTAGAATAGGGGTGGGGGCGTAGCTCAGTGGTAAAGAATTTATCTCACATGCGTGGGGTCCTGGGCTTGATCTTCATCCTTCCTTGCAAGTCAAACAATTCCAGTATCAATTTTAGGCATGGACCTTTGTTTTTAAATATGTATTTATTTGTAGATAGACACAATACCTTTTTTTTTAATTTTTATGTGGTGCTGTGGTTGGAACCCAGTGCCTCACATGTGCTAGGCAAGCACCCTACCACTGACCCAGAACCCCAGCCCATGTGTGCACCTCTTGAGCCTGGAGAAATCACATTGCTTTCTGGTAGGAGGGAGGAAAATCTGGACTCAAAGAAGACTCATATTTCAGGGATAGTTTGGATACTTATCCTTTAATAAATACCTTAAAATGGAGTGGATCTTGATCTATTTCAATTATGTTTCTGCTTACACAAGGATTCCATGTATTGCAGTACAAAAAAATTCATAGTGCATTCCTGCTAATATTTAATAACTGGACATTGCTCACATAAGCCAAATTCTGACCTGATACAGAAAACATTTAAAATATATAGCTGTGTTGAAGGATTACAAAAGTCCTAAAATTCAATCAGTTTTCTCTGAACAGAGATTGCCAACAGACTAAATATTCTGGTAATGTTTTAACCTCTCTGCTTTGGTGATAGAGGTGATCAGATATTAAAACTCTATGAAGACTACCAAATAACATAAATGAGAATCTGTACAATTTTGAAAAATAGAACAAATCCATATGACAGTTCTTTGCAGGAAGGTTTCCCCTGTTTGTCACATATGCCTCGTTCTGCTTCATGCACTATATCTCCAGTAAATACATGATTAGAATGTGTTCAGTTTATTAGTGAGAAGAGCCTAGAAGTCTGGCTCATGGGATTCTCAAGGCTGAATACTTAGCCTTTAAATGGAAGAACATATAGGTACATTAAAGCGATCTGACATCAGAGTTTGCAATTCTTAGCATTTTCTGTGAATACATTAACAAAATTACAAGTGTTCATAAATAAGCCAGAATAAAGATAACATAAAACTAATATAAATATGCATTATCTAAGACATTGACTCTCTTTGCTTTGGAGGATTTTCTTTCCAATGCAACTCCCATGATTTTAATTTAACAAAAATGATATGGTTCTTAATATATTCCTGGCATGTAATCAAGATGATGTGTCCAAAGAAAAAATAAATCACCCTTGCAGTAAGACATCACCATGTAAAACTACCCATCAGAGCAGGGAAAGATTTTCTACAACATGGTAATTTTTAAAGTATAAGTGAAAGTTTTGTACTTTGCATCAAATATAATCCAGTCAGATGCCTTCCAGAGGGTGCCATGGAAACTTGAATACTAGAGGGGGGAATGGGACACTGGGAAAGTCCATCAATTATCCTTATGGCAACAGTACAGCTGAGATTGATGAAATTTAATATTAATCATAATAAATATACCTTTACTTTTCTCTGATGTACTCCCTGATTCCTTACCCTACTAGATGGGAAAATACAACAAGCTGAATTGCATTATTTACATAAGAAACACTTTTTACTCTGAGGTTGGAATTGGAATCTCGGCCAACACCATCCTTTTTCTGTTCCATCTCATCAAGTTCCTCTTTGACAACAGAATCAAGAAAACTGACATGATCATTGGTCTCTTGGCCCTAATCCACCTCCTGATGCTGCTCATCATGGGGTTCATAGCTACAGACAGTTTTACATCTCTGGGAGGTCTTTGGGATGACATCACATGTAAATCAGTCATCTACTTGTACAGGTTTCTGAGGGGCTTCTCCATTTCTGCCACTTGTCTGCTGAGTGTCCTTCAGGCCATCACCCTCAGTCCTAGAGGCTCTTGTTTGGCAAAGTTTAAATCTAGAACCCCACAGGACAGCCTGAGGTGGCTTGTATTCCTGTGGGTGTTCTACATGTCATTCAGTGCTCACTTCTCCATCTCTGCTGTTGCCAACTCCACAGTCTCCTCACAGGGTCTTGTATTTGTCAGTGATTCCTGCACTATTTTACCCATGACTTATTTCCCCAGGCATTTATTTTCCATACTGGGTGTATTTCAGGATATCTTTCTTATAGGGTTCATGGTGCTCTTGAGTGGGTACATGGTGACCCTCTTGTGCAGGCATAGGAGGCAGTGCCAGCAGCTTCACAGCACCAGCCTCTGTACACAAGCCTCCCAAAAACAGAGGGCCACCAGGACCATCCTGCTGCTCATGAGCTTCTTTGTTCTCCTGTACTCTTTGGACTGCATCATATTCTCCTCAAGGATTATGTGGAATAATGACTCTATTTGTCATTCTATCCAGATGATGGTGTCCAATGGCTATGCCACAATCAGTCCTTTGGTTTTCATCTGTACTGAAAAACAAAGTGTTGACTTTTTGAAATGTTTGTGGGGGAGGAAAGTAAATGTTTAGTCCCTGCAAAATGGATAGATTCTCTGAATGAGCCACTGCATAGCTTGCAACAATTAATCATGGAGTGGTGTGTAAGTTCTCTGTGCTGGGTGAATAGATGAAGTGTGGTATTTTAAGTGATTACTTTGAAATGTGTCAGTGACAGATACATCCCTGGTTATTATCCAAATGGGTCCACAATAAACTAACAAGTTTTTATTTCTTTTTGATGTGTGAAACAGGGACCTGAGGGGTAAATATCACTTACATTATCTGTATTATTCCATATATTTGTAGATATGTGATACATTGGAGCAGATTTCATAGGTCAATAGTCTCACTAATCTTTATTATGCCTATTATAATGTAAATGTTATACATTGCCAACTCATCTGTCAAGTGTCCTCTTATGAATATAACAAAATTTGGATACAGAGGCACAAAATTCTATTTGAACACCATTGTTCATGGTACCATTATCTATAATAGGCAATGGTGCAAATAGTCTGCTATCCACTGGCATATGAATGTATAAACATGTTATCTGGATATACCATGCAGTACCCCTCAACCAGCAACAGGAAGGACACTATGATCCATGGATAACCACAAATGAATCCAGTTATTATTTCAAGAGAACTGTCACTCAAAAAACTCAACACTGAGTAAATTTACATACATACAGAGAGTGAAATTTTGGGTACTATAATTTTTGAGTACAGAATATAGAATGGCATTTTCCAGCAGCTGAAGAAGGAGTACAGAGGGGAATTCTTATTTAATTGATAGAGAGATAGTTTAGGAAGAAGAAAACTGGGGAGACGGTGGAGATAATGCATTCACATTAATGTGCTTAATGCCACTGATCTGTACTCTTAAGCGTGGTTAAATGGTAAATGTTATCTTTTCTGTATTTGATCATAATAAAATGTTTCAATGACTTTATAGGCAATGGTGCTAAAATTATTTTATCAAATTACAAATGGAGGTGAAAGATTTCTTGAAGTTCCAAAATATAATTTTGCATTTATTTGAAAACATTGATGTAAAACTGTGCCAAATAAGCCATGCATGGTGACTGTAATCCTAGTGGCTGGGGAAGCTGAGGCAGGGGATCATTATTCAACATCAGTCTCAGCAATTTAGTGAGGACCTAAGAAACACAGTGAAACCCTGTCTCTAAATGAAATTTTGAAAAATGGCTGGGGATGTGGTATGTGGTTTAGTGTTTAAGTGTCCCCTGATAGCCTTACCAAGAAGTTGTCAAATTACTTCCACTTCAGTCCCCTGTCAAGGTCTACTCAGGCCACAAGGGGATAGGGACCCCTCAAAATAGCAAAAAGATAAAAGGGAGCCCACAACAGCCCCATTAATGCCACAGACAATTGAGGTCTTTGCTGCAGAAGGATCCCAGGTCCTGAGCAGTGTAGGCAGCTGCTAGGGAATCTGCAGCACTGCATTAAGACAGAACAGAAGCCCAGCCATTGAAGTCCTCCCTCCACCCACAGTGAGGATCCCAGCAGAGCAAGTGCATCAGGGAGGGAATTGCAAGGTCCTGCAGAGTGAGAGCGGGTACAGTGTGATGCATGCACATACATGTATTGCATCAATGCCCCCTTGTGCATGCACCAATAGAAACAGGAATTCATCATCACCAGATGACTTCCAGAAGAAATGTCTGAAACTCCTAGATCTTGAACTAAAGTAATGATACTAATCACCATGGAAATTTGAAATTAGGTCTTTGATCCATTAGGGGTTGTCTTTTATATTTTATTTATATTTTTACAGAGGAAGATAGAGATCAGTGTGAAGTATTAATCTTCTTCATATAGACATCCAGTTAACAAAGCACCCATCACTGACAATACTGTTCTTTCAATGTTATATTTCTTGAAGTCTTTTTGTGAATCCTTTGACTATAGACTATTGATGCATGGATTATTTCTGGTATGTCTACTGTGATATACAAAATCCTACATAAAAATATATAAACAGATATATATAATATATGTAAGTATATGTGAATATACACAATATATACATAGAGAATGGTATTGGCATAAAAACATATACATGCATTTGTTTAAATGTACATATATTTACATATATATGTATATTTATATATATACATGTAAGTGTTTTTATGACAATACCATGTTTTTGATTAACTAAATGCAGAATTGAAAATACAAAACTAAGAGAAGAAAACAAGAAGAACCTTTCAGGAGATTGGTACCGTGAGGTCAGTTATATTCAGGATACACCCACAAGCAAGACAAACAAAAACAAAAATAGTCAAAGGGGAGAAAATCAAACTCCAAAGAGACACAGCAAAGAAAACAATGAACAGAATGACGTGACAACCTGCAGAATGGCAGACGATTTCGGGGTACCACAGATTTGGTAAAAGATAAATATATTGAAAGATAATCACCACATAAATAACAACAAAGTCATTCAGTTGAAAAATAGGCAAAGGGGACAGTGACCTCACCCATGCCACCTGCCCCAAGGACAGCAACCTTGCCCACGCCGAGGAGAGAGAACACACTATGGTTCCCATGGTCTCTATGTCAACCTCCATTGTGGGATTCTGCAGCCTCTACCACAGCCCCCACACACGTGGTAGCCTCTACCTTAGAGCCACAGGCAACTGTCTGCTAC
The DNA here is from genome assembly GCF_902686445.1 of Sciurus carolinensis. NCBI lineage: Eukaryota > Metazoa > Chordata > Mammalia > Rodentia > Sciuridae > Sciurus > Sciurus carolinensis. The sequence goes on along the minus strand of NC_062231.1, from coordinate 7,792,936 downwards.
CACACCTGCCAAAGTGCTGTGTATTTGAATAGGCAGCCCAATGCCACCTCATGGCTCACCCTGCAGTCCTACTCCTTAAAACTGCCACCTCCATCCTAGATCACCTCCAATGCCATCCTGGGATACCTGTGCTGCCTGCCACCACCTTTAGTTTGGGCAGGTCCCACCCTGGGACACTGACCAGGGCCTGGGAGCCCAACATCGAGGTACCTACAGGTTTGGTGCTGTTGCTGCCTACAACTAGGGTCACAGCCACTTCTACCTACAGATAACAGCCAGGACGTGGAAGATCATTTCCAAGGTCCCTACTGACTTGGTTACACCTGAGAGTCATGATCTCTCAGCTCTCCTGCTAAGAGTCAACTTCTACTTATGTCTCTTTCACTCTACCTATGATCTAATACCTCTATATTCTCACCTCCTACCTTATAAACATCACATCCTACACTGACCCCATATTCTCTTTGTCCACCATTAGAAACTGTAGACACTATTCCAAACCCACTGTTTTTATTGCAGATAATAATTCAATGCATCATGTGAAAAGCACTAGTAAAAGTCAATCAAATCAAGACATGGTCCTTTGATAAGGAAACAAATTTGAAATCTTCCATGTAGAATGACTAAGAGAACAAAAGGGAAGACAAAATAAGAAATTAAAGAGGAAACATTACAACTGATACCACAAGAATTATTGGAACCATAAAAGGGTGCTGTGAACAATTACACACCAATTGAACCATAACCATATAAAAACAGATAGATCCCTAGACAAACATAGCTGCAAAACATTGAAGAATAAAAAATTAAAACTTTAATGCAAAAATAATAAATGAGAAGATTGAACTAGTCACACAAAACAGCACCACCCATTAAAAAATTAGTCCAGGACCACATGACTCCATGACAGAAGGCTTTTACATTTTTAAAAAATTAACAAAAAATGACCTAAAATCCTCCAAACCATGGAAGAATCATTTCCACACTCATTGTATAAGGACAATACACGTGGACACCAACATCAGGAAACACAATGAGGAAAGGAAACTACAGGACAATTTACCTGATGAACATAGATGGAATATGCTTGAGAAAATGAGAGCAGATTGAAGGCATCGCATCATATGTCACTAATGCCTGGAATTTATTCATGGAGACAGGATGGCTGAGTGTGTGCAGATCGATTATACTGACACCCAAAACTAAGTTAGTGAAGAACTGAAGTTACACAACCAACTCAACAGATGCAAAGAAAGCATTTGACACACAGAAAAACCCTTTTACAACAAACACTGTCAACAAAGAAGGTAGAGAAGGAACTTACCTAAACACAAAAAAGGCCATAGATTGAAAACCCACAGTCAAAGGCATACTTAATAGTGAAATATTGAAATGATTTTATATATGATCAGGCATGAGGGAACAAAGTCCATTCTTAACACTTTTAGTGTGCACATCCCTGAAAGTTCTTGTCAGAGTGAAAAATCTAGAAAAGAAAATAAGGCATACAGGATGACGGATTAGAGGGTGACTGCATTTCATGTTGCTCCAGGACACAGGATTCAAAAGAGGAGATAGTGAGAGACTTGGGACCAACACAAAGCCACCAGGTGAGTCTCTCCCATTGGGGAGGCATCCCGGATGGGGCGGTAGCCCTGGAACACAGGGAACTTTGTGAAGTAGAGTTGCCCAGGGAGATGCCCCTACCCACACTGAAGCAGTAAACATGGACAACTGGGAACATCGTAGAGGTGGCTGCTCAGCACAATGCTTGGACTGGGAGCAACCACTGGGGCTCCGGGCGGCTGCCTGAGGAGGAGCTGCGTAGTGAGCTGTTTGGACTCAGAGCGACCACTTCTGAACACCGGGGGATTGCACGGAGGAAGAGGAGGAGGAGCGTGGTGGGTCGATTGGTCTAGAAGTGAATGCATCAGAGCTACAGGTGGTTGCCAGAGGAGAGGCTGCATGGAGAACTGTTTAGACTCACTGACCACTTCTGAACACTGGGGGGCTGCCTGGAGGAAGAGGAGGAGCGCGGCAGGTCGCTTGGTCTAGGAGTGACTGCATCAGAGCTACAGGCGGTTGCCAGAGGAGGAGGTGAGTGGTGAGTGGTTGGGACTCAAAGTGACCACTCCTGAACACCAGTGGCCAGCCTAGAGGAGGAGTGTGGTGGGTCGCTTGGTCTCCGAACAAATGCTCCTGAACACATGGGGGGTTACCCCGAGGAGGAGGAGGAACAGGGTGGGTCACTTGGACTCAGAGTGACTGCCTAGGGCTATGGGCACTTGGTGGAAGGAGGAGACACGAAGTAAGTTGCTTGGACTCCTAGTGACTGCATTGGAACACCGGGTGGATGTCTGTAGGAAGAGGTGTGTGGCAGGTCTCTGGGTCTCGGAGCTATTGTATGGGGCTCCAGGTGGTGGTTCAGAGGAGGGGCCACAAAGCCCGGTGATTAGGTGCAGAGCAGGGTCCCAGGACATAGGTGATTTCTTGGTGGAAGAGCTGCACAGAGACACACCTAGGGGCAGAGCGAAGTTTCCAGGACTGCGGGCATATTCTCTGAGGAGAGACAGCCTAAGGAGATTCGTCTGCGAAGGGTGAGGCTTCCAGGCCCAGGAGGTAGGTCTGGGCCCCTGGAAATGTTGCAGAGGAAGTCAGACCAGCCAAGGCGGTAGCTGTAGATTGAGGGGAACCTCTAGGAGGGGAACTGACCAGCGAGACCTCCCCACCAGGTGAGTCTTCGCTGCCAGGTGAGGTTTTCCCACAAGGATGGTAAAACCATAGACACAGGCACAAACAGGCCTTACCTCAGCCCGCAGCCTAGTTCCCCTTTGGATGACCATTGGTCAACAAGTGGAGGCACCTCTGCCAACTAGCAGGGAATATACCCCACCTGAGGGTCACCACCCCTAGAGAGGCAGCTTCCTTGTGGAACACTGCATTATCAACTTCACCCAGGACTTCAGGCTACTGAAGGATAACAGGGGATATACTAGCAATCTTCAGGGACATTATAAGTCAATAGAGGAAATCTGCAATATCTTAATGATCCACTGATTCCTGAGCAATATGAGAAAACAAGGGAAGAAAATGCCCCCCAAAAATCTAGATGTTACATCAATAAAATTCAATGACAGCATGGCAGAAGAAATGACAGAAAGGGAGTTCAGAATATACATAATTAAAATGATCAGGGAAACAAACGACGAGATGAAAGAGCAAATGCAGGCATTGAATGACGAGATGAAAGAGCAAATGCAGGCACTGAATGATCACACCAAACGACAGTTAAAAGAGCAAATACAGGAAGCAAAAGATCATTTCAATAAAGAGTTAGAGATATTGAAAAAAAAAAAAAACACCAAACAGAAATCCTTGAAATGAAGGAAACAATAAACCAAATTAAGAACTCCATAGAAAGCATAACCAATAGGATAGAACACCTGGAAGACAGAACCCCAGACATTGAAGACAAAATATTTAACCTTGAAAACAAAGTTGAACAAACTGAGAAGATGGTAAGAAATCATGAACAGAATCTCCAAGAAATATGGGATATCATGAAAAGGGCAAATTTGAGAATTATTGGGATTGAGGAAGGCTTAGAGAAATAAACCAAAGGAATGAACAATCTATTCAATAAAATAATATCAGAAAATTTCCCAAATCTGAAGAATGAAATGGAAAATCAAGTTCAAGAGGCTTATAGGACTCCAAATACACAAAATTACAACAGACCCACACCAAGGCACATTATAATGAAAATACATAACATACAAAATAAAGACAGAATTTTAAAGGCTGTGAGAGAAAAGAACCAAATTACATTCAGGGGGAAACCAATAGGGATATCAGCAGATTTTTCAATCCAGACCCTAAAAGTTAGAGGGCCTGGAACAACATTTTTCAAGCTCTGAAAGAAAATGGATGCCAACCAAGAATCTTATACCCAGCAAAACTTACCTTAAGATTTGACGATGAAATAAAATCATTCCATGATAAACAAAAGCTAAAAGAATTTACAAAAAGAAAGCCAGCATTACAGAACATTCTCAGCAAAATATTCCATGAGGAAGAGATAAAAAACAAAGAAGAAAATCAGCAAAGGAAGGAATTATCCTAAAGGAACTGTCAAATAAAGGAGGAACCAAGTTGTGTCAAAAAATAAATAAATAAATAAAAATTAAAAAATGAACCAAATGACCAAGAATACAAATCATATCTCAATAATAACCCTGAATGTTAATGGCCTGAACTCATCAATCAAAAGACATAGACTGGCAGATTGGATTAAAAAGAAAGATCCAACAATATGTTGCCTGCAAGAGACTCACTTCATAGAAAGAGATACACATAGACTAAAGGTGAAAGGATGGGGAAAAATATACCATGCACATGGACTCAGCAAAAAAGCTGGAGTATGCATCCTCATTTCAGATAATGTGGACTTCAAGCCAAAGTTAGTCAGAAGGGATAAAGAAGGACATTTCATACTGCTTAAGGGAAGCATAAATCAGCAACATATAACAATCATAATCATCTATGCCCCAGTGGATCATCCATGTATGTCAAACAAATCCTTCTCAATTTTAGAAACCAAGTAGACTGTAACACAAAAATACTAGGTGATTTTAACACGCCTCTCTCACCACTGGAGAGATCTTCCAAACAAAAATTGAACAAAGAAACCATAGATCTCAATAACACAATAATTTAGACTTAACAGACATTTATAGAATATACCATCCAACCAAGAGCGAATAGACTTTCTTCTCAGCAGCACATGGATCCTTCTCTAAAATAGACCATATATTATGCCACAAAGCTAATGTTAGCAAATAGAAGAAGATAGAGACACTACCTCATATTCTATCAGATCATAATAGATTGAAGTTAGAAACAAATGAAAGAGTAAAAAAAAGAAACTACTCCAACACCTGGAGATTAAACAATATACTATTATATGATGAATGGATAACAGAAGATATTAGGAAGGAAATTTAAAAATTCTTAGAGGTAAATGAGAACAAAGAAACATCATATCAAAATATCTGGGACACTATGAAAGCAGTACTTAGAGGAAAATTTATTTCATGGAGCGCATTTAATAAAAGAAGTAAAACTCAATAAATAAATGACCTAACACTACAGCTCAAAGCCCTAGAAAAAGAAGAACAGACCAACACCAAAAGTAGTAGAAGACAGGAAATAGTTAAACTCAGAGCTGAAATCAACAAAATTGAAACAAAAGAAACAATACAAAAAATTGACAAAATAAATAGTTGGTTCTTCGAAAAAATAAGCAAAATTGATAAACCTTTAGCCACACTAACAAAGAGAAGACGAGAGAAAACCCAAATCACTAAAATTCAGAATGAACAAGGAAATAACACGACAGACACCACTGAAATACAAAACATAATTAGAAGCTATTTTGAAAATCTATACTCCAACAAAATAGAAAATTTCAAAGACATCAACAGGTTTCTAGAGAAATATGAATTGCCTAAACTGAACGAGGAGGACAAACACAATTTAAATACACAAATTTCAAGTAATGAAATAGAAGAAATCATCAAAAGCCTACCAACAAAGAAAAGTCCGGGAACAGATGGGTTCTCATCCGAGTTCTACAAAACATTTAAAGAAGAGCTCATTCCAATACTTCTCAAAGTATTCCATAAAATAGAAGAGGAGGGAACCCTCCCAAACTCATTCTATGAAGCCAATATTACCCTGATACCTAAACCAGACAGAGACATATCGAGGAAAGAAAATTTCAGAACAATATCCTTAATGAACATCGATGCAAAAATTCTCAACAAAATTTTAACAAATCGCATATAAAAACATATTAAAAAGATAGTTCATCATGATCAAGTTGTTTTCATCCCAGGGATGCAAGGTTGGTTCAGCATCAGGAAATCAATAAATGTAATTCACCATATCAACAGACTTAAAGTCAAGAATCACATGATTATTTCAATAGATGCAGAAAAAGCATTTGGTAAAATGCAGCACCCCTTCATGCCCAAAACACTAGAAAAAATAGGGATAGTGGAAACAATCCTTAACATTGTGCAGGTGATCTATGCTAAGCCCATGGCTAATATCACTCTAAATGTGAAAAACTGAAAGCATTCCCCCTAAAAACTGGAACAAGGCAGGGATGCCCTCTTTCACCACTTCTATTCAATATCGTCCTTGAAACTCTAGTCAGAGCAATTAGACAGACCAAAGAAATTAAAGGGATACGAATAGGCAAAGAAGAACTCAAACTATCCCTATTTGCTGATGATATGATGGTATACTTAGAGGAACCAGGAAATTCCACCAGAAAACTTTTAGATCTCATAAGTGAATTCAGTAAAGTAGTGGGATATAAGATCAATGCTCATAAATCTAATGCAGTTTTATACATAAGTGATGAATCTTCAGAAAGAGAATTTAGGAAAACTACCCCATTCACAATAGCATCAAAAAAAATAAAATACTTGGGAATCAATCTCACAAAAGAGGTGAAAGACCTCTACAATGAGAACTACAGAACACTAAAGAAAGAAATTAAAGAAAACCTTAGAAGATGGATAGATCTCCCATGTTCTTGGATAGGAAGAATTAATATTGTCAAAATGGCCATACTACCAAAAGTGCTATACAGATTCAATGCAATTCCAATTAAAATCCCAATGATGTACCTTACAGAAATAGAGCAAGCAATTATGAAATTCATCGGGAAGAATAAAAAACCCAGAATAGCTAAAGCAAACCTTGGCAGAAAGAGTGAAGCAGGGGTATCAAAATATCAGATCTTCAACTCTATTACAAAGCAATAGTAACAAAAATGGCATGGTATTGGTACCAAAATAGAAAGGTGGATCGATGGTATAGAATAGAGGACACAGACAGAAACCCAAATAAATACAATGTTCTCATACTAGACAAAGGGGCCAAAAATATGCAATGGAGAAAAGATAGCCTCTTCAACAAATGGTGCTGGGAGAATTGGAAATCCATATGCAACAGAATGAAACTAAACCCATATCTCTCACCATGCACAAAACTAAACTCAAAGTGGATTAAGGGCCTCGGAATCAGACCAGAGACCTTGCATCTTATAGAAGAAAAAGTAGACCCAGAGCTTCAACATGTTGACTTAGGACCAGATTTCTTCAACAGGACTGCCATAGCACAAGAAATAAAAGCAAGAATCAATAACTGGGATAGATTCAAACTAAAAAGCTTTCTCTCAGCAAAGGAAACTATCAGCAATGCAAAGAAAGAGCCTACAGAGTGGGAGAAAATCTTTGTCAATCATACTTCAGATAGAGCACTAATCTCCAGAATCTATAAAGAACTCAAAAAACTCTACATCAAGAATGCAAATAATCCAATCGACAAATGGGCTAAGGAAATGAATAGACACTTCACAGAAGATCTACAAGCAATCAACAGACATATGGAAAAATGTTCAACATCTCTAGTAATAAGAGAAATGCAAATCAAAACCACCCTAAGATTCCATCTCACCCCAATTGGAATGGTGATTATCAAGAATACAAGCAACAACAGGTGTTGGCGAGGATGTGGGGAGAAAGGTACACTCATACATTGCTGGTGGGGCTGCAAATTAGTGCAGTGACTGTGGAAAGTAGTGTGGAGATTCCTTAGAAAACTTGGAATTGAACCACCATTTGACCCAGCTATCCCACTCCTTGGCCTATACCCAAAGGACTTAAAATCAGAATATTACAGAGATACAGCCACATCAATGTTCATAGCTGCTCAGTTCACAATAGCCAGATTTTGGAACCAACCTAGATGTCCTTCAATTGATGAATGCATAAAGAAACTGTGGTATATATATATACAATGGAATATTACTCAGCCATAAAGAATGATAAAATTATGGCATTTGAAGGCAAATGGATGAAACTGGAGAATATCATGCTAAGTGAGATAAGCCAATCTCAAAAAACCAAAGGATGAATGATATCGCTAATAAGCGGATGATGACACATAATGGGGGGTGGGAGGGGTTCGTGTTAGGGTTAGAGTTAGGGTTAGGGAGGGGGCAAGAATGGAGGAAGGAAGGACTGTATAGAGGGAAAAGAGGGTGGGAGGGGTGGGTGGTAAGGGAAAAAATAACAGAATGAATCAAACAATATTACCCTATGTAAATTTATGATTATACAAATGGTATGCATTTACACCATGTACAAATAGAGAAACAAGATGTATCCCATTTGTTTACGATAAAAAAAATTTAAAAATAAGGCATACAAATTGGAAGAGGTAAAACTGTCTTTGTGGTAACATGGACATATACATACAAACCCTAAAGACTCCACAAAAATATTCTTTTAGGATTATTATGTGAATTCAGCAGAATACAAAAGCAATATTCCTAAAATTTTGTTCTGTTTCTTTACAATTGTCAAAAAATATATGAAAAGAAAATTTAGAAAACAATTCCTGCAGCAATACCATAATGAACAGCAAAATATTGTAGAATAAACTGGACCATGGAAGGGAAAGACTTGTACCCTGAAAATTATAATGATGGAAAAATTAAAGCTAATGGGAATAAGATGAAAGAAGCATCATGTTCACAGATGTGAAGAATAAATATTAAATATCCATACAAGCAAAGTTACGTGCAGAGCAGATGCATTTCCTCCCAAGTACCAGTGATTTATTTTATAGGAATAAGAAATCTAGGGGGCATTCCTCAAAATTAAAGAACAGTAGGCAGAGTAGATGAAGGCAACTGAGGGAGATTGAGAAGGAATGGGATAATGAAGGAATGGTGGTGTTTCAGTCAGCTTTTCTCTGCTGTGACTAAAAGATCTAACCAGAACAATTTTAAAGGAGGAAAAGTTTATTTGAGTGCTCACAGTTTCAGAGGTCTTAGTCCATAGAAGGCCAGCTCCACTCCTTGTGGTTGGAGGTGAAGCAGAACATCATGGCAGAAGAGGGTGGCAGAGGGAAGCAGCTTGCTTCACCAGGAAGCAGGGAGAAAATCCACTTGCCAGATACAAATATGTACCCCCAAAGCCATGTCCAATTCCCACCTCCATTAGCCACACACTACTGCTTCAGTTACCACTCAGTTAATCCCTATAAGGGGATTAAATCACTGATTGGTTTAAGGCTATTATAATCCAATCATTTCTCCTCTGAACCTTCTTGCATTGTCTCACACATGAGCTTTTGGGGGACACCTCATATCTAAACAATAAAAAGTGGAATGAATTTGACCTAACTTTCCTATGTACTTATACAAATATACCACAGTGAATCTCACCAATGTGTATATTTGCAAGACACTAACTATTAAAACAAAAACAAGTAGCAGAAAGAACACAGCAAAGAGAACATGGGGAGGAAGGAGAGGAGTGAAGAAACTGAATCAGAGCAAATTATATTCTATGCTTTTATAATTATGCCAAAATGAATACCACTGTTATGTTAAAACTAAAGAGAACCAATAAGAATTGGAAAGAAATGGGAGAAATATAGCTTTTAGGTGAAGTTAAAAAAAAAAAAAAGACTTAAAATTCCATGAGAGTACTATCAACACAGATTTTGGAATATTTTATTTTGATAATGTTTTATCTCTATTTTCACTGGGACAGAAGTCATCATTATTAAAAGAATTGGATTAAGTATCCCAAGTCAAATGTATGAAGAACTGCATAATAACAAAAAAGTACAGCCAGTATTTCTAGAGCTCATGATGTACAAGAAATATTTCCAAGCTTGGTATGTGTTGCTTAGTCATTATTTCTCACACAGTATCTCCAGCTTCAAACCTGTTTCTTACATAAGATGATGGGATCTCATTGCACAGGGTGTGCAGGGTCACACACATATTAAGTGGCAGATCCGATATGTATATTCAAGTAGTCTCAATTAATTCTCCACATTTATCAATATTTCCTGTGTTAACATGTTAAGAATATGTTGACTGGCAATAAATCAATTACAACAAAGATAACACTGAAATGGTATAACCAATTCCACATGTAATCCAATGAGGTGATTTTCACTTTTTCACCTGCCCAAACCCAGTCCAATGACCATTCTCTAGGAGTCACAATATTCCACATTAAGTTCTATGCATTTTTCTAAAACCTATCTCTAGTTACTAGCTGGCAAATATGGCAACTTATCAGAGATTTCTGCGGCCACGCCTTAGGAAAATGCAGCTTTGCAGAATGAGCTCATCCACATCTCAGAGAGCACAATTGTTAATACCCTCACTGTGATTTCATATCATCCCCCTTGGTCATTAGAGGGAATCTATATCTACTGTCTGTTCTCCTTCAACTCACATTCTGGTGTAACTCATCAAATAGGCTTCTGTTCCCACCACTTAGGATACTCTCAGGGAACTCTGCAGTGTCAAATCTCACGGTCCCCTCTTGTCCACTTTTTAAATGGTCTGCAGCACACGGAGACCCCACTTTTATTATTTATACCCTCTCCCCTCAGAAATCCATGTTTTTATATTTAGTTTATTTTCTATTTCCCAAACTGAATGCCCTCATATCTGATGGACCCCCCTTACCCCACCTCTTGCTCATTTTCTGAGTGATCTTCAGAACATGGGGATTCACCTTCTTTAAGAAGTCATATGCTCTCAAAAATCCAGAGTGATACATTTGTCTAGTTTTCTATCCCCCTGTCTGGAGGCCCTTCCTCTTTCTCCTTCATAGATTTCTCTTCTGCTCCATTATCACGTTCCCCTGCCCGCAGAGAAACACGAAACCGGATCGGGGCAAGTTCTTTATTTTCTGCTAGCAGTTACTTCTGGCTGGCCGGCGACCGGCGGCTCTTGCAATCGCCTTACATTACATACAACAACCAATCAGCTTATAGATCACGAGGAGAAAGCATGGACAGTAATGGAGCATAATAGCGTGCATATAGCAATCATGCAGTGTCCACGAGGACCCATGACCAATCACATTAACTTCCTCAAATAACGCCACTTGTTGGCAGAGAGAATTAGTCTGCTGGAGGTACCTGGTTTTGTTCTCAGCACTTCCTTGGCACCTTGCCAGGCGCCATCTTGGCCACGTCGAAGGGCTGGGGGTCCGCGGTACCCCGACAGCTCCCCCTTTTTTATTTATTAAAAGAATGCTGGCTCGGGATCGTGCCTGTCTTAGGCGGAGTGGTCAACCATCGTCCTTACCCGTCATCGGATAACTGCAGAGCATGCTACAGCTCCTGTCTTAGGTCGGTACGAGGTTACCTCCTTCCTTACCCGTCATTGACTACCGATCCAGCATGCTCAGCCAGACTTGAGGAGAGCTGCCAGCCTCTAAGGCCATCATGGCTTGATGGAAAATGATGCGATCTCTGGCATGAACTTGGCGTATACGCATGATAAAGCGTGTGAGGAAGATAATTACAATAATCATTAACACACACAATGCTCCCATTCCTGCCCATTGCTTTACAAAACTGAAGGAAGAGGATAACCAATTTTGCATTTCAGATATAGGGGCTACATTAACTCTAGTAGAATTAAGGCTAACAATTTGTGATCTAAGAATGGCAGTAAGATTATCAAATTTATAAGACCAATTGGCACGTAGCTGAGTAGATATGATTTTAGACAAATTTGCTGCATAACTAAGATTATGATAAGCTACAGGTGTAATGCACAGTCCCGGCAGATGATAAATACACCCCACGCTTAACAGTTCTTGTAAAAGGTCCATTTGTTCTTGAAGTAAGTCCACACGCTGGTTCACCAAAAGTAGTCCTGCTTTTAGGTGTTGATCCACTGTTTGTTGAGTAGACAGAGCAGTAGCTGTCTGCTGGACCACTTCATTAAGCTTAGTTGCTGACTGTACTGATGTCGTCAAGGCTACAGCTGCTGCAGCGACTGCTGCTGCTGATGCAACTATGGTGGTAATGACTGCTACGGTGATTCCAAAATCCCTCTTATTTCTGGAAAGCAATACTGGCAATTCATCATCTGTAACAGAAACTGGCATAGGCAGAAAAGTAGGAATTCGCATGATGACCGCTCGGGAGAAATTGGTAGCATTCCAACATTGAGAAAGGTAGCATCTAGATTGAGAGCAATTAAGATTTGTGCTATTAGTGTTAGTTAGTAAAAACATAAAAGGAGGGAACACACAGACTGGGGTGGACAAGAATGAAAGATTTTGAGTACAATTAGTAGTAGTCCTGGCTCCACTCTTGTCAATTCCAGTCCACTTCCTAGAAGTCCATTCGCATTGTCTGAAAGATCCTCCTTTAAGAGCAAAAAAAGGTTGTAAGTTAGTATATCCTGAAGTCGAGGTAAATAGTAACCAATTATCAAAAGGATTAGTGCGCTTTCCACCAAATTTGCCGTCATGATCATCAAAGTCATCAGTGGTACGCTGAGAAGTAAAATTTGGCGTGAAGAAAAATCCATGTTGAACTGGGGCTGCTTGCTCAGCATCTTGACAATCTGTCCAGGTAGGAAGTGTGGAAAATTTTGGTTTACATGGAGGAAAAAGTCTAGGAGTTTTAAATCCATTAGTGGGAAGTGGTAATCTGTGAGGTATAAGTCCTGTAATCAAAGTGGCTGCCCCTTCCCTATATTCCATTGATGTGGTTATTTGTGTACCATTATCAAAGTGAACACCAAACGTATTATAGCCTTGGGGTAGATCATCAGGAGAATCCTTGGATGTAAAGAAACACTGTACCTGCTTTTGGAGAACAATACAAGGGTTAAAGTCATTACCACTAATAGCATTATCCTCAGGTATATCAAAGCACAAGGTTCCAGGGAGGGAGAAAGTGGAAAAATTATATAGATGAGTATCTGGATCAAAAGACGTGGTGGGTAATCCTGTAGCCATCTTGGTGGTGAACAACGGAGGAAGTAAAGAGGAAGTATTAGTTAACGGTAAAGGATATGGCCAGGCTTTAACTATCGCCCATAATTCTCGTGTCTTCACCAGTGTCAACATCATCATTAGCAAGGCGCTTATCAGCACGATGTTCTTCATCGTTACTTTGATGCACCAGTCTGGTCAACCTTTCAGGTATCCAAATTGGTGTTTGCTGATCCTGTGGGAAGACACAAACAGACCCTCGGACCCACCGAAGAACTGGATCTGGACCTTTCCATGTACCTGTGAGAATATCTTTCCACTTTACCCACATTTGAGTACTTGCGGGATTAGCATGTCTCTCTGCAGCCGTGCTTCCATTCTTGTCTGCGGGGGCATCCGGAATTCCATCCAGTGCTTGACAAAGATCCTCTGGAGGATGATTGCAAAGGCTCATCCTAAAAGGAATTGCCGGATGTTTTGCTCCGGAGCATGGTGTTTTCTCTGCTGTGTTTTTCTGATAATATATTACTCATTTCAGTCTGAACGGATTGCTTAAGGGGATGAAGGGAATACAACAAAAATTCTAGAAAATATTACCTACAATCTGAAAAACAATGGGTCTTTACCATTAACAAAATTAAAAATAATTTTGCAACCGTGCAATGAGTCCCTGAAAGCCTCTGGAGAAAATAGTTGTAGATCTGCCTTTGTCTCCAACAGGCTGGTTAAATTTTAACGATGGTTTTGTTCATGTGTGATGGTGAGGTAAGAGAATAAGGTTTCATAACATTCCTTCCTTCCTACAAAGAATATGTCACCCCTATAATAAACGTTGGTACACAATTACAATTGAGACCGCTGCCCTCCTGTACCCCTTAACTCAGCAATTCAGATATTAACCAGATGGACCTAGTAGAGATAGTCACATGAGATTACTTGTCTATTGTTTTAACCACGAGAATATTAAGAATAGTTTTAGGTCACATAGAGTTTAGATAATAATAGTTTGATATTTTTAAAACAATTGTGAATAGGTAAGGATAATCTGTAAGGTTACTGTTTTCTCATAATTTTCTGTTCCTTGTTAAAAACAATTTCTGCCTGTGCTTTGAAAACTTCTTTAATATTAACCACAAGACTGCCATTATAGCCTGAAGAAAACTGTATATAAACCCAGCCCTCCCCAGAATAAAGTGGGATTGATTGCACCAGAACTAGAGTCTGTGTCTTTCATTCTCCATCCATCGCCGACGCTGTCTCCCCGCGCCCCGTTTACCGGTGTGGAACCCATGGACTCCTGCTAGGGCTGGACCCCGGCACTTGTCCACATTTAAAAAATTTAAAATAAAGAGTACTAAATTTAGTTTGTCTTTAGGTGCTCTAAAGTCAGCACCTATTCCCCCTTTTTGTTTTATTAAACAGTTTTTTAATGTTAAATGAGTGCGTTCTACTATTCCTTGTCCTTGAGGATTATAAGGAATTCCTGTGATGAGCTGTATACCAAAATTTTTTGTGAATAGAAGAAAACTTTTGGATGTGTAAGCTGGCCCATTATCAGTTTTGATGATTTTTGGAAAGCCCCAGGCTGCAAATGTTTGTAAACAATGTCGTATAACATCTTTAACCTTTTCACCAGTGTGAGCTGAGGCCATAATTACTCCTGAAGCGGTGTCTGCTGAAACATGTACATACTTTACAGTACCGAATTCAGGAATATGAGTTACATCCATTTGCCAAATATGATTAGGTAACAGTCCTCTGGGATTTACTCCAACAGACTGTACTGGCAATAGGGTGGCACAATGTTGACATGTTTTAACAATTTGTCTAGCAACATCTTTAGAAATATTAAACTTTCTTCTAAGAGTAGTAGAATTAACATGAAATTGCGAATGAAACATCTTAGCTTGTTCTAATAGTGTAAAAGCAAAGATGGTTTTTGTGGCTTTATCAGCCTTAGCATTTGCTTTGGCAAGTGGTCCTGGTAGGCCAGAATGAGCTCTAATATGTCCTACATAAAAGGGGTATTTGCGGTCTAAAATTAGGGCACGCAAGGTTCGAAAGTAAGGAGCAACTGTGGATCCATCGGGAATATAAGGCACAGTTTCTAAACAAGGTATTGATTGTACTATATAATAACTGTCAGATAACAGATTAAAAGGTTGATCCTTCATGATATTAAAAGCTAAGACTACTGCAGCAAGCTCCACTACTTGGGCAGACGAGGAAGGGAGAATGATGGTTTCAGTTTTATCTCCAACTATTACTGCTCCCACTCCATTTTTTGATCCATCAGTAAATATTGTTTGACAATGATGCAAAGGCTGCGTCTTTGTAATTTTTGGAAATATAATTGGAGTATTTTTACAAAACTGTATCCATGGATGTTTAGGATAATGATTATCAAATGTTGCTGTGGTTGAGCAATATAAAATAGCCCAATCATCATCATGCTGAATCAACCACTGCACTTGTAGTTTAGTATAGGGAATAATAATGACCTTAGGGTGACTTCCAAATATGGTAATACAGGCCTCTAACCCTTTATATATCAACTGAGCTATTGCCTTAGGAAATGTTTGTAACTGTTTTGTGGGCGATGCTGGGAGATTGATACTCTGTAAAGGTTCTCCTTGCCATAGAATTCCATATGGGCTATGTTGTTCTGGGATAATAATCAACATTAGAGGTTGAGATGGATCACATCTTTCTGTATAATCTGATTGCAATCTCTGTTCTACCAACGTGAGAACCTTTTGTGCTTCCGAAGTAAGGACTCTCGGAGAATGGAGATTAGGGTCTCCTTTAAGTATATTAAATAGAGGTTTCAGCTCTCCTGTGGTAATCTTTAAATACGGCCTAATCCAATTTATATCTCCAAGGAGTTTTTGAAAATCATTTAGATTTTTAAGCTTATCGGTTCTAATGGTTAATTTTAAAGGCTTTACCATAGTAGCTGTAAGCTTAGTACCTAGATATTCTTGAGTTTCTCCCATTTGTAGCTTTTCTGGAGAGATGTTTAAGCCATATTGTTGTAAAGTGGAAATTAGAAATTGTAAAGCCTTTTCCAAGAATTGTCTGTTTTTGTGGCAGATAAGGATATCATCCATATAATGATAAATCAACAAATCTGGAAAATTGTCTCTTGTAGGTTTTAAGGCTTTATCTACATATATTTGGCATAACGTGGGACTATTAGTCATGCCTTGAGGCAACACAGTCCACTCAAATCTTTGGTCAGGCTGTGCATGATTGAGAGAAAGTAAGGTAAAAGCAAACCGCCAACAATCCCTTCTATGTAATGGGATTGAGAAAAAACAATCTTTTAAATCTAAAATGACAGTGGGCCAATTTTTAGGTAAAGCTGTAACTAAAGGCAATCCCCGTTGTATAGGACCCATAGGGAACATCTGTGCATTAATGGCTCTTAACTCATGTAATAGTCTCCACTTTCCAGACTTTTTCTTAATGACAAAGATAGGAGTATTCCAGGGAGAAGTAGAAGGTTGTAAATGTCCTGCCTGTACTTGTTCTTGTACTAATTTATGAGCCGCTTCTAACTTTACTGTAGTAAGGGGCCACTGTTGAATCCATTGTGGCTCATCATTTTTCCAAACTATTGGAATTGGTGTAATAACAGTGACCCCTACATAAAACCCAGCCCTCTGAAATCATTTTTTGGAGGAGGTAAGGGCAAGGGTTGTAGTGATCCCTGTTGTTCTCGACCTAACCCTTGATTTTCTGTATATTGCATCTTTTTCATCATATGTGTCACAGGTTTAGAATTAATATTTGTTGTCAATTTAGCATTCATTTGAGTTAAGACATCCCTCCCCCATAAGGAAATAGGTATTTTACAGATATATGGTTGAAAAATCCCTGAATGGCCCTCATTATCCCTCCAGGACAGCGAAGCAGCACTCTGGTTAGGTGATTGAGCCACACCCAAACCTTGTAAATTTTGATTAGCTGTAACTACAGGCCAACCTTTGGGCCAAACTGCTTCACTTATTATACTTTTATCAGCTCCTGTGTCCAGTAATCCTATAAAAGGTTTATGTCCCACTATTAACTGCATTATGGGCCTATCTTGGAGGTCCATAGTAAAATTAGCCCAGGGTCCTCCTGTAGACCCAAATCCGTTAGTTCCCCTTATTGTCTTCTTACTAGGCCACAAGGAATGCTGACTAGGTAAAATTAACATTTGTGCTATCCTATCTCCTGGAGAAATGACTGTAATTCCTTTGGGTGAAGAAACCATAGCCCTAACTTGTCCTTGAAAATCAGGATCAATTGCTCCTGGGTGGACTATAAGACCTCTTAAGGTAGAAGAACTTCTGCCTAGAAGCAATCCTACTGAATTTGCCGGAATATTTCCTTCCCAATCTGTGTCTATCATTTGTACACCCATATCAGGGGTTAATACGAGTCTGGAGGTGGCACAGATGTCCAATCCTGCACTTCCTGAGGTGGCTTTTCTTTTCTGAGCTTCATTCCCTTCTCGGTTGGAGGATACCACTGTCGTGGCACTTGTTGAATCACCCCGTATATTTGTTGTGGGCCCCGGGGCGGGCCCCTCACCCCGTTTTTTTGTAGCTTGGGGTTAGTTGGTAAAAGATTCCCTTCTTTGTCCCTAACAGAATAACATTCACTAAGCCAATGATTTCCTCTTTTACACCGAGGACATAACTTGGGCCCCTTTCCTTGGCCATTGTTCCTGGAAGGGCAACATGCTCTCAAGTGTCCCATTTGTCCACATGTGAAGCAGGAACCAAGAGGTCCCCCTTTTTTACTCCCTCCTCTTTGTGCTAATGCTGTGGCAAGAACAGAGGTTTGTCTATCGAGTGCAGCAATAAATGCAGCACTATTTCCAGAGGCCTCATTAATGTCTTTGCAGACTCTTAAATAAGTAGTCAAGTCTTTATTTCTCCATGGCCTGATGGCATCTTTGCACCATTTATTGGCTTGTTCATAGGCTAACTGTTTTATTAATGGCATTGCTTGATCAGCATCTCCAAAAATTCTAGAAGCTGTTTGAATTAATCTATCAACAAAGTCTGCATAGGGCTCATTACTTCCCTGGGTAACTTTTGACAACTGTCCTTGTAAATCTCCTGACCCTTGCAGGGTTTTCCATGCTTTAATAGCAGCCACAGCAATTTGAGCATACACTGCAGGATGATAATTAATCTGTGCCTGGACTCCCTCATAAGGCCCTGTTCCCATCAACATGTCTCTGTCTACCTGCGGATTCCCTGAAGTTGCATTGCACCTTGCAGTGTCCATTGAAATTTCCTGCCAAGCTGTTTTCCACATAAGATACTGTCCCCCTGACAAGGTTGCCCTAGCTAAATTAGTCCAATCCAAAGGTAGCATATTTAAGGACATCATGGTCTCTACCAGTGAGACTGTAAAAGCCGATTGAGGCCCATAAGTGCTCACTGCTTCTTTTAGCTGTTTAACCATTTTAAAATCTAACAGCTGATGAAACCTTTGATTTTGGGCATCCTCAAATACTGGATATGTAGCATTCTGTAAGGAGGCCCACCCTCTATGTCTGCTGTGGTTTTCCTTTTCCTTAAACTCCATAGGTGGTGCACTGGGAGCAATAGGTGTACTAAGCCGTCTAGACGCTAGATGGCGCTCAGGTTGCACGCTTAACTTTCCCATAGCTTCTTCAAGCTCCTCCCCAGTAAGTTCTTCTTCAGAACTTTCTCTTTCCGTATAATTTTCTCTTTCTGAATTCTGGGAACATGATCATTCCTCTTTAATCTCTTCTAAGATCTGACTCCCTTCTTCTAAAGGCCCCTTTAAATCCCTAAAAGGGTTTTTTGATTTACCTTGCTGCATCAAACAAGATTTAACAAGCGACCATATTGCCAGTGTTCCCATTGGCAAAGGCTCGCGTCTCTCCGCGTTGCGCAAATCCTCTCCTAGCTGTTCCCACTGAGGAAGATTTAATAATCCCTCGTCTAAAAACCACGGAGAGACTTTCTCTACCGTATCAAGAAACTTTAAGGCCGTGTTTGCCTTCAATGGAGTTCCGTGATTTTTTAAAAGTTCTCTAAGAGGCCGCTGCATTCTAATCTTAGACAGATCCGTTCCCATGATTAAATTTTACAGTACTACGAGGTAGTTTACTAGTTTAAACACACAAACAAAAAGACAAGCGCGCGCACACACACACTCTCACGCACACACATACACAGTTTGGTACCACTGTATAAATCTGTATTTGGCCACTTCACTCGTCCCTCCTATGGGGATCCTTTTGTGATGAATTGTCCCTCCCACGGGGATCCTTTTGTTATGACTCGTCCCTCCTACGGGGATCCTTTTGTGATAAATTGTCGCGGCTCCGCGAACCTCGAGACGTCTCACCTTTTGTACTCTCGGACTAATTTTTGTCTTGATTTGAGAACTTATGTGAACTTACCCTTATATTTTTTCTCATTCCCGGGTTTCGGCACCATTTATCGCGTTCCCCTGCCTGCAGAGAAACACGAAACCAGATCGGGGCAAGTTCTTTATTTTCTGCTAGCAGTTACTTCTGGCTGGCCGGCGGCCGGCGGCTCTTGCAAGCGCCTTACATTACATACAACAACCAATCAGCTTATAGATCACGAGGAGAAAGCATGGACAGTAATGGAGCATAATAGCGTGCATATAGCAATCATGCAGTGTCCACGAGGACCCATGACCAATCACATTAACTTCCTCAAATAACGCCACTTGTTGGCAGAGAGAATTAGTCTGCTGGAGGTACCTGGTTTTGTTCTCAGCACTTCCTTGGCACCTTGCCAGGCGCCATCTTGGCCACGTCGAAGGGCTGGGGGTCCGCGGTACCCCGACACTCCATTTTTACATATAGATGTGAACCAGGGCTCAGAGGCTCCACATACTTTACCATCTGCATGCTCGTACTAACTGGCCACACTTGATCACATGGTTCTAAGTACCATGGGTTCTATCTCACCTGCAAACCTGTCCACATGAATATCTAACAGGCATTGAAGCTTTAACAATGATAAACAAAAGCCTTCTCCAAAAACACTATTTTCAGTCCCATGTCTCCTATCTGATCTGTACAGTATAGGGATTACTAATACCCTAGATATAATAGCCAGAAATTCAAGAATCATCTTTGAACAAACATCAGCAAGCCTAGTTTAATCTCCAGTAAAGATCATTATATTACAGATCCAAATAATTCTACTCTGCTATTATATAGTCAGGCTAGCATTTTATACAACACACTTTTTTTTTTTTTTTTTTTGGTACTGGGAATTGAAACCAGGGGTAGTTAAATACTGAGTCACATGCTCAGCCCTTTTTAAATGTTTAATTTAGACACGGATTCTCACTAATTTCCTAAGGGTCTAGCTAAGTTTTTGAGCAATCTTTGAACTCACCGTTCTCGGGCCTCAGCCTCCTACCCCACTGGGATGACAGGGTTGTGCCAACGTGCCTGCACAATATACATTCTTTTGAAACACATGTGCACAGGGGCAAGTTCTGCTAGGTGCTCACAAATCTTTACATAAGTCTACACTTCCCAGTATCACTCATCTTATTTAAGGACCATGTGACTGAGATCTGGGTTTTGGATATAGAAAAGGATATTTGTCCTTCAGCTGAGGAGCTCACTTGGGGGACAAATGTCCTACTAAATCTTCCTTCCAAGCAGGGAATGAAGATTTGACAACACCTGTCATTTGGGACCAGAACCTGAGACACTTTCCAGGGCAGCTGTGCCCAGCCCAATACCAAACTTAAAGGGCTGCACAGCTGATGAGAGAATTTTTTTATGTTAAGCAACTGAGATGTGAGTGCTTTTCTTCCCTGCAACCAGCATGAACTCTAACAGTGAACCACCATAAACCACATGCAGAGACTGAGTCACTGAAAAGTCAGACCCCCCTCTAAAGGTCCTTGAAATGGTGGGGTGGACAGTGAGCTTCAGTACAGTCTGCAGTGAATTTTTTTTTTCTAACCACATAAGGGAGTTTATTAAGCAAACAGAGTGTCTCCCTGCAGGGTAGGAGAGAAAGTGAGAGGAAAAGAAAAGAAAAAAGAAATGGTGTGCATGAGAGAGAGTGTGAAAGGTGAGAAGGAGAGAGAAGGAGAGTTGGAGAGAGAAAGCAAGAGCTGCAGTGAATTTTTTAAACATGGTTAAGAAATATGTCTTTCAGACACAGGCAAATCAATCAAAAGACAATGCCTGCCTCCCCCTCCTCTTCCTGCTGAAGCACAGTCATTACCTCAGTCAACACACACTTACCAGCACCTGTCAGTCATGTGCACCAGGCACCCAGAGGCTGATGACTTGTGTTCTCTGTCTTCAGCAGCTCCATGGTCTCACCATTCTTCACAGCCTGACCACTCTTCACAAGTGATTCTGCCACAATCACAAGCTCATGTGCTGCACATGGACTTATCCAGGGTCCAAGGTGGTCTCATTTTTTCTGTGTGTCCAAATCTAGCAAAAGAGACAGAAAACAACAGGCCACTGCATTATGGGTAAAATAGCAAAGTGCTCACAGCTCGGAGCAGAGGGAAGGGCTCAGGGGAGGAAGGCTGGTTCAGGGTGGGTCTGAGAGGCTGAGCAGGAGTCACCTAGAGCACCACAGCAAGGGAAGGCACCAGCAAGCCAGAGGCACACCCACCTGCAGGGGACAGAGGGCTGAAATGACATTTTGCTCTCAAGGTGCCAATGCCTTTAGTTTGGTAGAGACCCAGGATGTGTAGGGGGTGGACAGGCTCCTCTGTGAGTTTGATCTTGACCCACAAACTGACACAGCCCAGTGCTCAACATGCCCTGGGATGCCTGAGCAAGAATAAAGTGGGGCTGAAACACAATCAAGCTCAACTCACAAACTGTGAACTCAAATGCACATTTGGGTCCATGAGGAGGGAGGTGGGCCTTTTCCACAACACCCCAATGTGTTGTGTGCTCTAACAGAAACCTTGTCTTTCCTGGCCCAGAAGCAAGTCTTCAAATGTATTTTACACAACATCTGGCTGACTTCTCCAAACACCATGAAGCAGAGATCATCAGCACCATTTTACAAATGAAGAAACTGAGGCAGAGACATGGAAAAGACCAAAGCCTGGAGGAGACACCGTTAAAATGAACTCTCAGGTCCCAGAGATTTCCTCTAGGCCTGGGTTTCTGGAAGAACCCAACAAGACTTGGAGGCATTTTCCCCATGACAATCTTAAATTCATCTGAATAAACAGAGGCTCCATATATACAAGTGATATACAATACATCACATGGCTACACATTTAAATTTTAAAAGCAGAGGTAAACCAGGTGTGTTGGTGTATGCCTGTAATCCCACCAGCTCAGGGGTCTGAGGCAGGAGGATTGTGAATTCAAACCCAGTCTCACCAACTAGATAGACCCTCTTTCAAATTAAAATATTGAAAAAAGGCTGGGGATGTGGCTCTGTAGATTAGCATTCCTAGTTTCAATCCCTGTTACAAAAAGAAAACAAAAAATGTGAGCTTAAAAAAAAACCACTATTTTAATCATTTCAATAATGTCCTCACCCTAAAAGGTTGTCTTTGCAGAAAAGTCATCTATGAAATGTGGCATGTTCCTTTGCGTCCTGCTAACCCAAACCAGGTGACATGCACCATTTTCATTTTGGACCCAGTTGCACTTTATGGTCCCTCCTAAGATAGTGAGGAATACAGAGGCTCACACAATTGAGTTAAAAGAAATTTTTTTGGTAAATCAGAGGAGAAGAGTTAATTTTTAAGTAGTATTAGCTTTGGTAGAAAAGTAATGGGACTCTTCGGGTGGGGGTTGGGGGGAGAAGGGGAATCTTTCTGATTGAATTCTACTTCTTGGCTTAAGAAAATCTGAGCCCAGCAAGACAAGGCAGTGCCCCAACATTGGCAAAGAGTCTAGACACATCTCAGTAATAACAGTTGTAGGAAGAGGTCATGGTTGAATTCAGACCCTAATCTTACTTGGAAATCTAAGTATGTGTTTTACTCTCCAGGAAGATTATGGACCTAAAACACTGGGTAGAGAGCTTAATAATACTCCCTTTCATAGTGGGACAATTAATTCAGTTCATAAAATCCACTGAATTATACTAAAAGTAGTGGCTGCTCTTAAGATTAATATTAAAAGGCTTTCCAGTAACCAAGCCAGTGAACAGGTAATCCAAAACTGATGTGATTCAGTTTTTTTAAATACTGTTTTTATTTGATGATGAACCATTATTTTATTTATTTATTTCTATGTGGTGCTGAGAATCAAACCCAGTGCCTCACACAAGCTAGGCAAGTGCTTTGCCACTGAGCCACAACCCCAGTCTTTCGGTTAGTTTTATGTACACTTCTAGTGCCACCTGCTGTCTGAAAAAGAGCTTAACACTTTTTAAAAACATTTTGTATTAGTTGTAGGTGTACACAATACCTTTAATTTTATTTTTATGCAGTGCGGAGGATTGAACCCAGGGCCTCCCGCATGCTAGGCGAGCTCTGTACCCTGAGCCACAACCCCAGCCCCAGCTTAGCTCTTCTAACAGTGAAAATATATCACATCAAGCACAGGTCATGCCAGGAGGCATGTGTTGACAGGTGTTCATGAACATTTGGGGGATTCTGGGAATGAACCCGGAGAAGAAAGTCAAGTCCAGTTTCTGAAGGAGACCTTTATCTCACCGGTAGGAAAGGGAAGCCAGGTAACCTGATGGTATGTCTTAGAATAATCCAACAGTGGAAAAATCGCCATGGATCTATCAGATCAGATGCCCAAAGGAGTCGGGACCCATTTAGTGCCTGTGCAGTTCAGGCGCCATCTAATGTCTAAGGACATTTTTGCATGAATTCTTGGGATAGATCAAAGGCACAGCAGCCCCTTCCAGAGGGCAGCAGGGATTCCTGGCTGATTTGTTTTACTTGTGTTCTGTTTATAACCGAGCCTGGTACATGATAATTTTTAACATAAGAGAAAAAGAATATTTTCCCAAATGTACGTCTTCATGCGACACTGTCTAAACCTTGGTCCCCACCCCACCCATTGCTCACCCGTCCTTTAGAGAATCATGAAGTTGGTCTTGGCCTCACACCAGCCCGAGAGGCAGGCATCCTTCCTGGTCCTGCTTTGCAGATACAGCGAGTCCCCAGGGGCAGGGGTCAAGGTCACCTTCCCATCCATGCTTCTCCCTGCACAGGCGCCAGGAAGCTCCTGCCCATGGGTGAGGTGCACTGAGGGATCCAGAGCAGGCTACATTGAGTGACAGCTGGCCACACGCTTACACTCTGGACTCCAGGCCTCACTGTCTACACAGCAGGAACCAGGATGTGTCTCTGTGAACCTGTCACACCGTCTACACAGCAGGCACCAGGATAAGTCCCTGTGAACACGCTGGGGCAAAGGTCACTCCCAGAACCAACTCTCAGGCAACATCCACACGACCCCTCCCAGATGCCCGACTGACCCCAACCTACCTGAATTCACGGAAGTCCACTGCAGGCCGGAGAGATGGAGACACTAAGGCTGCCCGGTCCTCAGCCTCCCTCCGTGGCCTCCTTATGAAGGTGGGAAACTGAGGCCCCTAGGAGCAGACTCAGAGGTCACATTTCAGGCCACGGGAACCAAAGGGACCTGCTCCCGCTGAGTCCACACGACTTCTGACAGGATTTCTAGACACACGCACCTCTATCAGCTCCTTCATTTTCTCAGGACGCACCCACCTCGCCCTCAGCTCCCCAGCGAAGCTCCTCATTCCCGCTGCAGAGCTCACAGGAGAAGCCAGGGGCAGGGCGCGCCATCAACGTTCTTCCCCCAACCCCGACCCACCAGCCCCGCTGGCTCCGCCCCTCCAGCTCCGCCCATTAGACAGGTCCTACTTGCTTCCCTAGGCCCCGCCCCATCCGCTCCTCCTAAGGGTCGGGCTCTACTCAGTCTGTAGTTTGGATCCACCCGCCAGCTCTGCCCATTCTTTGGCCTCCACTTGCTCCTTGAGGCCCCGTCCAACTCGCTTCTGCCCATCACTTTGGCTCCACTCAACTCCACTTGCTAAGCCTGACAGTCAGACAACAATGCTTTTCACTGTCTTGTCAGTGACCCTCCCACATCAGAATAAACTTGGAAAGGAGTCCCTTGCTCAAGGTCACCTGGGTAGAGATGGGAGATGAAATTGGGAGTCTCCCTTTCTTTAGCTGCCAGTTTGCATCCCCAAAGCAGGGAGGGAAGCCTGCCACTGTGGTCCCCCTGGTTGCTTCCTGGGTTTACTTGAGGTTTCACAGAAGAAACACCAAGGTCTAGATGCCTTGTGGCATATCAAGATATGATCCTGGCTCTGGGATCCTGCCAGCAGGGAGCATGGAGGCCAGACAGAGCAAGGCACTTACCTGGAATTCTAGAGACTCACATGATCTCACTTCTGTCTCCCACCCGCTCTCTAAGGAGGGCCACTACCATCTCCTGGACACCTGTTAGAAGTACACCCTAGATGACCTGCATCTGAATGGGGGCACGGGAAGCCCTGTGGATGTTAACAAGGCATTTTCCTGGGGATTCTGATGCCAGCAAAGCAAACCACAAAATACACATGTGCGCTCACACACTCACACAAACACTGGAGATATTTAGTGTAAAATGACTATCCAATGGCCTCAACCTCAACTTCCCTGTGAAATCCTCTATTCATGGGCTCTCAAGAGAGCACACAAGATCCTCCAAAATTGGCAGAAAATTTTTTCTCAAATGTGGGGCTCAGGGAGGCTCCTTGAAGGGGAAAATGGCCCGTGACTGCTTCCCTAGCACACAGTGGTTCTTTAAATGCTATTTATACCATTGCTTACATATATGCTATCCTAAAACTGCCTGTATTCTCATATGCTATTCTGAATTCAACACAGGTCCTCCATAAAATATTTGTTTTCAAAATGTTGGATTCATGTTAAGCTGAAAACAATTTTAAAATTCTCATTCTCAAGACTTGAGTGTATCTTTCTGGAATCCGGAGGGTCTGTAAATCACTTTTCTGAAGACACAGAATCAGTGTTGGAACACCTAGACCCCTATGTGACCTGCTAATATCAAGGCCCAGAGAACAGTGATGGCCTTCTTCCCTGTCTCTGCTCCTCTGACCTCTGTCAATTCTCCACTGCTCTGGAGAACTATTTCCCAGCCATAGTGGCCCCCACAGCAAGGGGCTCCTCTTGGAAGAAAGGAGCAGCTCTCCCTGAGCAGTTGGTGCATTGTTGGCAACTATTCAATGGAGATGGCTCGGGGATTCACATGCACTGTAGTGTTATGCAGCCCTAAATAAGAAAGGGGCCCCTGTCATGTGAAATAAAATGGATGTAACTGCAAGAATTTCTTATATAAAATATGCCAGACACAGAAAGACAATTACTGCATGTCCTCTCTCCTATGTAGATAATAATGAAAAAAGTCAAAAGTCAATGAATATGAAATTAAAAGAAACAGGCTGAGCAGGAGTGGGGGCAAATTAACAGTGATCAGTCAATTCTGCACATATATATGGAAATGTCAACTGGACCCCATCGATATGTATGATTAATATGTGTTCACAAAATAATTTAAAAGCACATGAACTTTAATAACTTTTTTGTACACTATTACACAAATTAAAATGATAAAATCTGATCACTCTACAAAAACTAACAACCACAAATATTAACAATATTCCTCTTTAGGAAGAAAGGAACAAAGCATATACTAAAATATACAAAGCATACAATGCCAGAAACAATGAGGAGGACAAGTGTAAGTTGTAACACTTATCAATAATAACCTGGAATTTAAGTGAATTCCTCAACAAAAATGCATAGACTGTATAGCTTCATATTTCACATGAGACCTAAATATATTAAGTATATAAATTATTCCAAATTAACTGATATTTATATATATAATGATTAAGATCAAATAACTCTAAAATTGATGATAGTGCTAATATTAGGGAATAAAGTTTTGTAAACTAAAATGATGAATTGTTTTTCAAAAATAAAGAGCTTATGTAGTCAAAACCATAAAGAATTTTTAGACCTGTGGCTAAAGGCACTCGATATTGATATGACTATGTTGTGATTGCAGAGTCAAACTAACTCAAATGAAAGCAAAAACAATTTTTGGAAGTAAACTCTACATTGGAAAATGCTTATTCTAATGTCTGTACATGGGAAAAGAACTAAATTCATAAATGTTCTATAAGTAAACCATAGCAAACTGTGCTAGAAAATGCATACACTGTTACTGTGTGAACTAGACTGATGTCTGCATATACATACATTGCTAATTCCAGTTATGATTGATGTGTAAGCATTTTTAACTTTCTTGTTTTTAAAAACAATTTGATCATAACATACATAAAGAAAAGTAAAAAAAAAAGAAAAAAAACTGTACAGGTCTATGACTGTATTGGACATGTGGTCCTCAAGCCAGTGCTGGCAACAGTACTCGTAGTGAACGTCCTCCAGGCCCTAGTAAACCACCTAATTTTAGAACTTGCCCTTCTCTGGTGCACACAGAGCCTGCTGAAGTCCAGGCCTCATCTGAGAACTCACAGTGCACATGGTGGGTTTCCTATCCCATCCTGTGCTCTGGTGTACACCTGGCTCACCCAGAGTGAGGAGAAGTCCTTAAGCAGCTCCTGGGACAGCAAGTACCAGGCACCACCCGATCAGCACAACTGCAGCCTCTGCCACTCTCAAAGGTCATGGCTGCCTTCCCTGGGTCCTTATTTCCAACAACACTGGCACCTGATATGAGTAAACATGCATCTCCCAGGAGGTCGAGGAGACTCCCTCCTCAGAGACAGACCCAATGTTTTCCTGTAGTGACTTCAGAATGGGAAAGGGAAACTGCAATTCCTGAGGCCAATGGGACCCCAAATCCAAAGTGGGTGCACAATAGAGGGAAAGGGCCCAAGTGAAGAAGGGACCAGGTATCTCCAAGTAACTTAATACACAGATCAAGGTAGAAAAATCTGTATTTCAGAAAGAAATACTGTTTTGATGGTCAGGAAATCCCAGAGGTTTTGTGAGCATGACAAAGACATGAGTGCAAGAAATCTCCAGAAAGGGGGGTTTAGATGCTAAACAAAACTCTAGTCTAGAGAAAGAGGATGGCAGCAGCACATAAGACACCCAAATTCCCCCAGATAGTCCTCTGGGCCTTGTTGTCAAATATTGAAAGTTACTATAGGACAAAAGGGAAAAAGAAACCAAAGAGAGTAAAATAATGTTTTATTTGGACTCATTTAACACTCTGGGAGTTTGGGGTGTACAAGAAGTCTCCAGGAAATATTCTTAGCCCACCGACAGGGAAGAAAAATGGAAAGCACAGACTCTTCCCATGTCTGACTTATAAGGTCAAAATCTGTAGCAGACTCTACTTCAATTTCTCATGGATTAAATCTGAGAGTGTATTTGCCTCCTACCCATAGAAATTGAAAGTCTGATGAAAAGATGTAAAAACCTTATTTCTGTTTGTATGTATATCTGTGCACCTCTGTGTATTTTGTGTTGTGTCTGATGTGTAGTTCTGTCTATATCTTTCATGCTACCAAATTACTATTTAGGTAAATGAGCACTCATACTTTTTTTTAAATAAAATGTAATTAATTCTAATGCCTTTCAGTTCACATGACTTCACTTGGTTAACTAGAAATGAGTAAAGATATCTTTAAGATTACTAACCCACAGGTTTCTAGTCAATAAAGAGAACATTGATATCTAAAAAATATTTAAAGCACAATGTTCTTTGCCTTTAAAGCTTTTCCTCTGGCAGGAAAAACTGACTTGAAATGTTACTGAGATGTGTCTGATACCTTGGTTGTCATGGGTAACCTAAGTTGAATGTGTGTAAACAAGTTTTAACCTAAAGGGATTATTGTTCATAAAGGTGTTTTCATAAGTTGTTAATAAATATGAAAACAGTTTAAGACTGTTTTGTTTCTGGGTTTTCACTGAAAGCAAGGTTACTAAGAGTTCAACTTCTAACAGGGGTTATCCTCAATGCAAAGAGTACACAAGTTCCAACTGTATTTAATACTGTGAAACAAAGTGTTTCACATTATTATGAAGAAATGATTAGTTTAAATTCAAAATTTTTATAAGGATTTTTTCAGAATGCAAATTTTAGAAAGGATCTGACACTAGAAAAGACATATAAGAAAGATATAGGCATAGAAATATATTTTAGTATGGACAATTAGAAGGGATTTTAAACTAATTTTTTTTGCTAAAGTCCAAGGTAAAACTGAGGACAAAGCTAAGGATTTAAAGAAGTTGTACAATGTTTTAGTAAGTTGAAAAAATTTGTAGAAAGTAAATCTCAAAAATTTGTTGTAAATTTTCTTTATTCAACACAAAGTGATTCAACTACAGTTCTCTATCTTTATGAAAAAGGGCTTCTTAAAAAATTGGTCTGCTTATCTATCAAGATTATTTCTTGCATTTGTTGGGTTTTCTTAGGGAAACTATGTCTTAAAATCTTATAGTATGTTGCTCTTTTAAAGTCTTTTAAATAATTGTTTTCTAACTGGTTAAGTAAACAACTGTTATGTATCTGAGATATTAATTATTTCATAAATTTTAAAGTAAAATTTTAACACAGTTTTAAACTTTAAACAGAGTATACTTACTTAATAAGGACACCTCTGTAAATATGACTCTTGCCATTACTGGTTCTCTGCATGTAAGATGTATTCATGTTCTTCAAGTAAATGGCCTTTTAAAAATATAAAGTTTAAGACAACATCACATGAAGCTGGTGTTCTCCAAATTAAAATTTTCTGTAGCATCAGTCCCATTTAGATTTATAAAGAATTAATCAATGAAATTGGTATTTAATATTTTGAAAATGGATAAAGGTAATCTATTATCAAGATATATTATATATAATATATATATACATATATATATTTATATATATATATACATATATATTTAATTTGTTGTCATCTTTGTTTACACACATGGTAATTTAAATGACTTCTGGAAAATAACAAGGAGAATCTGATTTGCTATTGTTTACAGCCCTGTTAGACTTTCTGTTTGATTCATGTTTCAGATGTAATGTTGTATTGTTAACTGATAATCAGATAGAGTCAGGAAATAAAATGTGAGACTTTTGTAAAATGATTGTTAAGACAAAGGCAAAGATCAGATACAGAAATAAACCAATTTACCTAAAATATGTCAAGATTCCCACCTCACCTGAAGTAAATCTCTACCTCTCATATCACACCAAGTTAGGAGGTCTCCAAAATAGAACAGAATTAAGCACAATTAATGTTCTGTTCAAAAGGTACAATTTTTCTTGTGAAGAATACTGTGAACTAAAATAAAAAAAACAGTGATATATGACTAAATAAAGGATTTGGATAAAACTTATGTTTTTTGGTTTATAGCTACTATGTATGCATGGTTTTGTTCTTTTAAATTTCTTTTTGTATTTTCCTTGTAAAACTTTGTGAGTATTCCTGCTGTTGTTTTGCAGAAGCACTGTTTCTAATAGAAAAACCTGAGTTGAGAGAGTAAGCCATCACCTATAAGACAGAATATAACATCGAATTCCTCCACCAATAATGACCCCAATCAAATTGAAGGGGTCACTATAAAATTACATACATTGAAGTTAAAAGTAGTACTGCTACTTCAAGTTTGGTGAAACTGACCTGTTAGGTGTTTAAAATGAAACCATGGAGACCAAAGTTAAGGAAGTAAAATGGTCAATATTTTGAACTTTTCTCTCTAAGGTCAACCAGGATCCAAGGAAGAGTGGAATCCCTCTAGGGCCCTACAGCTCTGGTGAGTCCCCTGACTACCCCATCTCAGAGATCAAAAGGACCCCAGAACACAGTAATGTAATCAGAGCACATTCTGCAGAGTGGAGAGTAACTGAACAGGGAAACATTTCTAGTACATCCAATAGAAGCCACATTTACTCAGTAAGATCTGACAAGTGGCACAACTGATAGAGAAAAAACTGAAGGAGTCAAGTTACTTTTCACAAGTTCCTAAGAGTGATCTCTGAAAAATCTCAGCTGACTCTTCCAGTAGAAAGGAAAAAGTTCAAGTTTGACCAAATTAGTCTTAGACATCTGACAGGAGACTCTAACCTAGACATGACCAAACATGGACATTTAAGGATAAGACAGTCATTCTTTTATTGTTATTGAGATGTATATTTGTGTCAGTCCTTCCAAAGTAAGGGAAACTGGTATGTTGTGAAGGAAAGATTTTTATACTGGAGTGCCTGATAAATATTAGAAAACTTCTGTTAGAGTCACAAGTCTGATCTCAGTCCATTTGAGAACTTCAAGATTTTTTGACCTCCATCATAAACAAACTTGGCCTCTGTATTTTTTTATTTTTATTTTTTTGCTGGTATGGTTATTATAAATTTCTGCTCAGAACCCTCATCTGGAGTTCCCAATTCATCTCTTCCAGCCTGGCATCTTGTATTTAGTTCAGATATGCAAAGAAGACAATCTTCAACTGAGGCAGAAAACACCATCCCAAGTGCTGCTAATCACCAGGATGGCTATACAAATTGCTAAAAAGGAAAAAAAATGGTTCAATAACCTTGGGCTATTTTCAATTCAAAATATTTATGTATCTAGGAAGCTCCAGCATTAGAAAAGATTAGAAGAAGAAAACTGCAAATAAGTCCAAACATATCAAAGGTAAAATGGAGTACTTGTATAAAATAGATTGGTAGTCCATTTTCAGAATACAGTATTTAGCTTTAATTGGGATATAAGATCCAATCCTAGGCATTTAGAACTTGCCCACCTGTATCCAGTCATGGGCATTCAAAAGAGAGCTCTTCCATTTTCCCTCCCCAATTTCAAAATTAGTCAATCACATAAATTGGAAGCCCAAGCTCCTCCTATCACAGCAATGGAAGTGCTGTGCTGGGATAAGAACAGGTGGACTCTCTGTCCCACACTGAACAAATATGACATGCAAATTTGAAAGGATTTGTTCAGTAGCAAACCATTCTGCCAAATCCAAATTTGTCCTGCCCAGCAACTTCTGGCCATGTGGTTGATGCCAGTATTCCTAAAACTATGTGGAAGATACAATGACTTTTTTCTTTAGTTGTCCCATCTCAAAGCAGAAAACAATATTTGAATATTTTCTAGTGTACAGTATTTTTAACTTACAATGAGGGATGCAAAAAGTGCTTCCCATGCCTAACATTGTTTCTTGGATGGCAGTGGACATTTCAACTGTCAAGAGAAACAGTCGCATCTTGGGTCTTGTGGACCAGTGACCTTGGGAGTCCGCCACAGTATCCCCAGAAATGAACTGAAATCTTCACATGCTACTCCAGAAGGAAGGTGATGGCTTGGGCTGTCCTCCAGGGGTTAAACAATTCTGTCACTGAAAAGTTTTCACATTGACCTTGTGGGGTTCAATCCAGCAGCCTAACTACTGTAGATAGGCCATAAGTCAAAACAGTCACTTGCCATCCAGCTGTATTTCTTAGCTGGAAGGATGTAGGACTGTGGCTGGCATGTCAGTCCCTGGTGGTCTGTAGCATTTGTTGTGACTCCTGTATGCCAGTTCAAAATGATCATTTTTCTAGCAGCAGTACAGCTTATTGGCTATGATCTGGAAGCCCAGGACCTGCAGACTGACTTTCAGTATTCAAATCCTGAATTTCTCCATATGTTTCCTATGGAATTCACTTACTTAATTTATCTGAGTCTTACTTTCCTCCACTCTTAAGTGGGGATAGTAATACTACTATTGCAACAGCATTACTATTGGTAATAAAGAGTTAATATATACAGATAATCTGCATACACGGATAGTAGCTGTAACTCTTATATTTTCATTGTGGCATGATTTTTAATTTTGCATGCTGCCCTTGTGCAGGGGCCATGCCAATCTCCTCTCCACTGTGCCAATATCAGGACACATGCTGCCAAAGAGAACACTGCTGTCAATTCTCATCCACATCATAACCTCAAAACAGATACTGTCTGCATTATACAACTGAGGATGAAAGAGTTAGCCCACGAATTCAAGGCCACTCCACCAATAGGAGAACTGGGACATTGGTTAGATCATCTGTTTCCAAAATATATGAGTTCTATACTCTGATGACTCTGATGACTGATTTGCTGTTGCTGTCTTTCTTACCCTCACTATGGGGTTATCATTCACAATAAAACAAAATCATATAGTCAAAATTTAAAATGAAAAATGCAATTTAAAATAAAAACATGGAGAATAAAATGTTCAATTATGATTAGAAAAACTCTTGGAGTTAACATGAAGGAAATTTCATTATCCTGTTTTCTGCTGTAATAAAATAAATGAATCATAACACTAATTATTTCAGGCATGTAAACAGTTGTACTTAAACAAGATCTTTCCCTTACTATGAAAACTGAATAATTATTTCAAAATGCTTTCTTCTAGCCGAGGGTGAAAACATTTTGTAAACTTTTGGACAGTGAAAAATACCTGCTTTAGTCATGACTAGTAAAAAACAACTCATTTGTGCTTCAGCATCTTGTTTTTGGGGAGTGGGAAATAGAGATTGAGCCCAGAGGCATTTAAACACTGAACCACATCCCAGTCATGTGTATACTTTATTTAGAGACAGGGTCTTGCTAAGTTGCTTACTTTCTCAGTTGCTGAGGCTGCCCTTGAATTTGTGATCCTCCCACCTCAAATTCATGAGTCACTGAAATGACAAGTTGTGTACAACTGTATCTGGTTTGATTTAGCAATTTCACAAAGAACAAATATTCAAGCTAAACCTCCATCAACCTCTTTTATGTTTTTTTTAACATGAATAAATTTTTGGAAATTCAGAAATAAACAATGTTTGTTGACAAAATAAGGATATACCCAACACTGCATAAACATTTCTGCATCTTTCCCAATGTGGATTGGACGAATGTGATTATCCGCTTTTCAGTGCTAATTAACATCAAAGCACTGATGGTGGCATAGCCATTGCCCATCAGCATCTGGACTCCAAGGCGGGCTGGATCTTTTTTCAGCATCTTTTCAGAAGAAGAAGAGATACAGCAGTCCACGAGGTACATGACCATGAAGAAACCCATGAGCAGGAGGATGGTCCTGGTGGCCCTCAGCTCTGGGGATGCCCTTGGAGATAGGCTGGTGCTGTGAAGGTGCTGGCACTGCCTCTTATGCCTGCACAAGATGGTCACCATGTACACACTCGAAAGGGCCATGAGCCCTATAAGGAAAATATCCCGAATTATTCCCATGAGGGAAAATAAGGTCTTGAAGTAGGAACCTGTTGGGGAAATAGAGCAGAATTCAGATGCAAAAGGAAAACCTGATGTCGCATTGGTGGGGCCTCCCATGGAGAATAAAATACGAACATTAATGAACATGTCGAACACCCAGAGAATGAGAAAGCAATACAGACTCTGCTGCGGAGATGTCAGTTTGAACTTTGTCAGAAAGGAGCTTCTGGGGCTGAGGGTGATGGCCTGAAGGACACTCAGCATGCAGGTGGTGCTAAGAGATAGGCCTCTCATCAACCTGTACAAGTAGACAACTGCTTTACATGTGATGTTATTCCAAATGTCATGAACCCCAAAAATGTCTATATCCTGGAATGTCCTGATTAATAGCATCAGCAGATGAATGAGGGCCAGGTGAGTGATGGTCAGATCAGTGGGCTTGGGCCTGTGCTGGAGAAGGTATTTTAGGATGTGAAAGAGAAGCAGGAAGACGTTGGCTGTGATCCCAATGAAAATTTGGGAAAAAAAGACATTTCTGATAGCAATAAAATTGTAAAGTGTGCTGCTTTTTGTCATTTTTTTTTTCTGGCAGAAATAAGTATATAGTCAATATCTGAGGAAAAAAGGAAGATAAGCACTCTTCATCTCAATTATTACCATCTTCAACATTCCCAACCAACAAGACAGCCCACATCAAAATATATGGGTACCTTTTAACGCACCCTTTCCAAACTTTCTCAGTACTCAAGTATAGCATCTTCTGTTTACCTCTATTGCTTCACATAAGTCAGGCACTATTAATTTTTCTTAGTGTGTGCAGCAACCTGATATAAAGCTCAGTGTATCACATTTGAAGTAAATTCAAGTGAGACAGATTGCAGGAATGTCCAAATAGAACTCTCAAGGGTGCCAATGAGGTGGCCATGTGCTGCTCTATACTTTCCATCCTTTATTCTGCATTTTTCATCACCACTTTACAGACAAATATAAAAATGTGGACTCTAAAATCAGAGTTTTTGAAATTATCAATATATATTTTGATAGTGTTTATCAGTATCAAAAACCCAGGTTTTTTAACCACTTATACTATTTTACATACATCTGATTATGCCAGAAAAAAATATATCTAATAGGGAAGGACCATCTCTTATTAGCAGGATATTATTACAAAATATCTTTTCTGTGCACTCTTTGGCATATGGAGAAAGGGTGGAAAGTATTATTTTTTTTAACCAGAGATTTTACCCAAACACACTTACCCACTGAACAACATTATAGCACTTCTTATTTTATTGTGAGACAGGGTCACACTAAGTTGCTTAGGGCCTCAGTAAGTTGATGAGGGTGACCTTGAACCTACAATCATCCTGCATCAGCTTCCCAAGCTGCTGAGATGACAGGCA
This sequence comes from Sciurus carolinensis, assembly GCF_902686445.1. Lineage (NCBI taxonomy): Eukaryota > Metazoa > Chordata > Mammalia > Rodentia > Sciuridae > Sciurus > Sciurus carolinensis. Next base: position 7,757,443 of record NC_062231.1, on the reverse strand, counting down.
TGCACCATGATGCCAGCATAATTTACAGGGTCATGAATTTTAGAGCTTTCATTTGGAGAAAGGAATCCAACTTCATCCTGAGAATTGAGTTTACATACGAGAACAAGCTTCAGATTTTCTTTTAGTGAGCAAATGGTAATGTGATGATGATGTTCTCATGAAATATCTCTCTACAGAATAAAGGTACATTCTTTATTTCAATTTTAATTATTCTGTATATTTATGAAGAATGTAACATTCACAATGAGATTACTAACACATTCCCAAATTTTATCCTGTAAAACAAGAGGTAAGACTGTTATTTTCACCGCTACTCTAAAATTATTGTTACAATATGAATTACTAAGGGTTATCAACAATGACAAGAAGTCAAGGCAAATTAAGTGTTTCAATTCCAGTTAAATACTTGCTTTGAAATCTTTAAAAAAGTGACTTTGTCTAAAATTGAAAATAATTAGTGACATTAGAAAATTTTAATCTCTTACAACTGATAAAGTTAGTAAGAAAAAATGTTTTCTTTATTCATATATTCAGTAGAAGATTTGCTTCCTTGTTATATCCAAGAGAAACAAAAGAAAAATACTAATATAATAGTCTGGAAGTCTCTACATTTTAAGTCACAGGTGGATATGAGTAGGCATGACACTACACGGTTTCTGTGTCTTCCATGTAGCTATGAATAAAATCATGTGTGCATACTTAAAGCAATAATAATATATACCCTGATATTTTGATCCCAAAATTCTTTAAAACAATATGAACTCAACATGAAACATTTGATGATTCCCCTTAAAAGTTACAGAAAATGAAATAATTATGATTCCCTTCTATCATGTTATGAAATACAGGTTTGTGTTTAATTGAGTTTGGTGCAGTTAAGAACATAAAATGTAGAGCACTGAAAAATTAGAGAAAGGCTCTGATTTAGCTATTGAATGAGGGCACAGGGCTCTGGTTTTAGGCACTGACAATGGGATTGAGTCTTGCCTGCATCACCATGGGAGGGAGGGACTGAGCAAGTTGGTGGTATGGAACTTCAAACACAGGAAAGGAATTGAGTTTTCCATGGCACATTACCTGAAAACAGGTGGGAATATTACAAATTTTTCTACAGGACAAATTTCCTAGTTGGAAAACTTTATCTATTTGCTCACATTAGTGATCAAAGAAAGTTGCAGAGTCAGATGTTCACAGGAGTCCCCCACATGCATAAACTCCCCTGGAGCACCAGGAGGCAGCAAGTAAGGAAGCATCACACTGTTCCAACATGGGGCACATCACACATGTGTGTTAGTGAGACCTACAGTGCACTCCTATACATTTTACATGTAGTTGTATTAAAAAGAATGTAATGTTTCTATTTCTGAACTAATTTATTAGTTTTATTAAAAAAATTCCTGAAACATGATTATTTCATAAAAGCAAGATAATAGTATTTCTCTTACCCTGTGCTCTCCCTGTGCCTCAGCCCACTCACATTTGCCAGTACTACTCACTCTAGGAGGTCAGGGTGCAGCATGTGTGAGGCCTGTCCATCATCAGGAAGATCCAGGATTCCCTCCTCAATCTGAGATCTAGGGAGAGAATGCTGAAGTAGCACCTGGATCCCCTAAAGTGCCAAGTCTCAAACCATGATTTTAACACTGGAGAAAATAATCTGTTCTTACAATGGAAGTTACAAATATGGTGACATTAGTCACCAAAAAATAATGTGGAAAGAAATTTCAGAAACAGTTCACATTCAGAGAGGTCACAATGAGGATACAAGGAAAGACTAAGTGGGCAGATTTGTGAATGAACAAGTAGAGAAAAATGTAAAAAGACATCTGCTTCTTTAAAATTTCACACACATAGTCCCTTAGAGCTGACAATGTGAGGTTCCCATGAGGGAAAGATAGCTCTGTGTAGACTCCCTCTCCTGCCCTGACTGAAGTAGTCTTCACATAAATATTGTGCATTCTGCCACTGTCCAAATCATGGACAACCCGAAGATATGTGCTATCATCAAATGGGCCAGAAGCTAGTAAGCAATGACAAAATCAGTGCACACCAGCCAGTGTGTGGACAGCAGTAGATCTGGAGGATGGCTCTCAGCAGAAGTGATCACCAACTTGGGCTACTGTGTCCTGTGTGTCAACACTCACAGGCTGGAAGAGATAAAGGGAGAAGGATATAACTGTTTTCTCAGGTGCAGTATGGACACAGCAAAGCATGTCATGTAAATACTAAGCTACATGTTTTCATTCAGTGATGTGCTTTAGCTACATGAAAGGACATTTTGGATTACTGTTATACAGGTCCAGTTCACCATCCATTCTCTACTAATGTCCCCATTCTGCTTCACATATTGGAGATAGGACACCTATGGCTTTTAGAAACAAGGTGTGATCACAACCCTTGCTACTTGATTGTATCTCTTAAGCAGTTGTGGAACCTGGCCACTGATCCAACTTGAAACCCCCTGGCCACCAACACACCATTGGTTTACATTTGTGAGATCAAAACTGAGACAAAACATATCTGCATAAGAAAATGCTACTTGATAGTTTATAGAAATGTGAGGTTAAATGTTGTAAGTAAATAATTTGAACAAAAAATACTATTCCTTCCAAATAACACAAAAGTATTTTGATGTATAATTATTTCTCATTATCTCAGGCATGGAAGGAAATATGTAAATAATATTTAGAATTGACATGGAAATTAGAAGGAAAATGAAGTATATATAATAAAATTCAGGGGATAAAACTTATTTCTTCCTTGCTTAATATGAATAGGAATTAGTAATGCTGAAATATCAAATAACCAGTCAACATAACACTATGTACTTTGAGAACTGATATAGCAAAACAATTAAATTCACTGCAGTCTTAGAAATAGATGGGAAACAAAAATTATTTACTTTAAACAATAATTTCTTATGAGAAAAATCCAGAAATGTTCATGAGTCACCAAATTAAAGGGCTACATCTACTAAAATAAAAAATTACATTTACATTCTAGGGAAAACAAGCTTCTGAACTTTTGAGTTTGGGTAAAGCCAGATACATAATTTAGGGCTACCAAAGATTGTAGCATATAATTTGACTGTTTTGATTATTCATCTAAATCACAGAAACCTACTCACACACTGATGCTGCATCTGAGGAATAGAAAGGCACTTACCTAGACAGGTTGCATGGAGAATCAGGGGACCTGAGCTGATCCTGCAGTTTTAATGGAAGGAAGTCTTTAACTCATTTCTCTGTAGGGCTTTAATTTTAGCATCTGTAAGAGGGTGACAAGATTCCACTGAAGAAATCATCTGTGGCTTTCCCAGTGGAATATGTCACCTGTCTGTTACTTTTATTTTATTCTCCAATGGATATTAGCAACTTGGGGAGAGTCAAACTCAAAACTTTTCTCTCAACTCACTGGGTACACCTGTGTGAGGGATCTGAAGGCTCCCAATCATGAAGATTACACCCATTATCACATTTTCTTAACCTAAGTTCAAGTTAGTTTAAATTCACTCCATATATTGTAATGCTTCTTCTCTGGGGTTTGTGGTAACCTTGCGTGGGTTCCCAGTGGCTCTGAGGGTCCTCTCCCTAAAATGCAAGACTATCTTCCCTTGTCCACTCTCACACTGACCATGTTTTTGGGGGTATTACTTCTTGTAGGATTTCCAAACTCACCTTCAGGTTTGCATTTCTGTTCAGGTTAAATAAAATATTAAATTATCGATTCTGGCCATAATTACAAGAAATAAATAATATTTTAAGACAATGCTTTTTATTCTCCAAGAAGTTCTAGTGTCACTAAATGCACTATAAATGTATAGCCCCTGCTATTTGATAACCACTGACTCCTGAGATGTAAAGACACACTTCTTCTAAGAATCAGGAAACTTCTTATTTTTTGAGTGAGGAATGATGATCCATAGGACAAAAAGAGACAGAAATTTATATTCATGGTCCGGTGTGATGTGAACAGAGGTCTCTTGGAAGTGGAGGAGCCTTAGTCTTCAAATCTGCACAGTCCATGAAGGTAGTGATATGAGACAATTTAAACAGCACTTGACATTTTATATATTATTAAATTAATTAGGAAGAAACCAGAAGCATGACTAAAGTATTTATCTATTCAAAAAGCTTTTCAAGAGAAAAGTTACACACTCAGGCAATTCATTTTTAAAGCCTTAGTTAGGCTAAATATGGAACATTGAGTTTATTGCCATACAAATGCAGATATCCATAGTTTGGGGGTCACCAGGCAATGAGATCCTCACTCAGGTCTTTCCTCAAGTTTCCTAACCAGGAATGTGGCATAGATTTTGGGGTTGCTAATCAGACAGATTGAGCTTCAAAAAGGAGGACACGTTGTGTGGTAGCTCACAAAAAATGACCAGCAAAAATTTGTCTTTTCACAGCATCAAAGAGGCAAATCTGTCAGACAAGGTAGCTGGGGAAGTTTGGTTTTTCCTCAAGCAGCTACCTGTCATATCACCAAAATTATGTCAGCAAAATGTAAGTTTATGAGCTTCAAGGTATTTTTTTGCAGAAGAAATATTGAAATTATGAGGCAGTAGGGGCTGTGAATGGAGCTCTGTGGCACAGCACTTGGCTAGAATACATGAGGACCTAGGGATGTTCCAAGTGCTGCATTAAAAAGAAGAAATCAACACAAGACAGAGTTGGTTTTGGAAAAGAAAAATTAAGTTTGACTGAGGGGCAAGATTTCAGAGTGGAGTGAGGCAGCATTTCTCCTAGCTCTGCCACTCAGAACTCAAGAGGTGGAAATATTAGAAATACAATTTTTCCCTGAGACTTAGAGTGAAAGCTCCTGAATCTGGAAGGGCAGTTTGCCCTAGCTGAATCAAAGCCTCTTCAACTCATTAAATGGATCTAAGATGAAGCCTACCTGAGTTTATCAGTCACCTGTTATGAACCAATCTAGGAGCCATCTTGGACCTCGATGTGGTGGAGCTAGTGGGAACAGGAAACTCAGTTCCGTGAGTTCAGAGCAAGGTCCATGTAAACCTACCTGAGCCTAGCAAAGACTTAGCTGTGCCTAACAAACCTGTGGAAAATCAGAAACTGAGAGTATTTGACCTAAGATGATTCTTAGTAGTCATGACACTACATGATTTCTGTTTCTTCCATGTAGCTATGAATAGATTGGGCCCATTCCTGTGTGCATATTGAAACAAGTTATAAGATATACCCTGATATTTTGATTCCAAAGTTCCTTTAAAACAATATGAACTGGATATGTAGCATTTGAAGAATCCCTTTAAAATCTACAAAAAATGAAATAATTATGATTATCTTCTATCAGGTTATGAAATAGAGGTTTGTGTTTAACTCATTTTCATGTAGTTGAAGAAAATTAAATGTACTGAAAAAATTAGAGAAATGCCCTATCTTATTTATTTTTGACTGAGGGCACAGGGACCTGGTTTTAGGCATTGCCAAGGGGATTGCATTCTGTCTGCATTGTCATAGGAGGGATGGAGAGAGTGAGGCAGTGCCTTGGATTTGCAAACACAGGAAGGGAATTGTGTTTCCCATGAAGCATTACCTGAAAACCAATGGAACATTACATTTTTTTTTCTGTAGGAGAAATTTCCTACTTACAGTTGGAAAACCTTATCTCTTTGTGCACATTGCTGATTAAAGAAAGTGGCAGAGTTGAATGCTCTTGGGAGTCCCCCACAGGCACTAACTCCCCTGGAGCACCAGGAGGCAGCTGGCAAGGAAGCATCTTACTGTCTCCAAATGGTGCAGATTACACATGTGTATTAGTGAGAGCTACAGTTCACTTCTATGCATTATACATTTAGTTGTATTTTAAAAGTGTAATGTTTCTACTTCTGAACTAATTTATCAAATTTATTAGAGAACTTCCTGAAATACATGAATATTTAATAAAAGCAAGTTATATGGAATCTCCTTAGCCTGTCCTTTCCAGCTGAGCCTCACCCCACTCCTCCCTCCAATATTACTCACTCTAGGTGATCAGGGTGCAGCATGGAAGTACCTTCCATCATCAGCATGATCCAGGATTTCCTCCTCAATGTGAGCTCTTAAGGAGAAGAAGCTGAAGTAGCACATGACTCCCGTAATGTGTGAAATTCCAAACCATGATTTAAACACTGAAGAAAACCTGTTCTCACACTGGATATTCTAAGTATGGTGACATAAGTCACAGGAAAACAATGTGAAATAGAAGTTCAGAAACAGGTCACAGTCAGAGAAGTCACAATGGGGAGGAAAAAGGAAAGTCTAATTGGGCAGATTTGTGACTAAACATAAGTGGAGAAACAATATGAAAAGATATCTGCTTCTTTAAAAATCTCCCCATGGTCCCATAGAACTGGAAGTGTGAGATCCCTTCAAGTGAATGGTAACTCAGTGCAGAGTCCCTCCTGCCCTGACCAAGGAAGCCTTCACCTAAACTTTGTGCATTCTGCCACTGCCCAAATCAGGGACAATCCTGAGATATATGCAATAATCAAATGAGCCAGAAACTAGCCAACATTGCCAAAATCAGTGCACCCCAGCCAGTGTGAGGATGGTAGTAGATAAGGAGCATGGCTCTCAGCAGAAGCAAACAGCTGCTTGGCTACTATGTCCTGTGTGTGGACAGTTACAGGATAAAGGAGATACAGGGAGGAGGACATATCTGTTTTCTCATGTGCAATGTGGACACACCAAAGCATGTCATGTAAATACTGTAGTTTATGTCCTCATTTAATGTTGTGCATTAGATATTGAAAGGGCATATTTGGTTTGCCATTAACATACAGTTCAAGTTCACCATACATTCTCTGCCAATGTCCCCTTTCTCCTGGACATAGTCAAGAGGACACCTATGGATCTTAGGAACCAGGGGTAATTGAAACTCTTGCCATTTGGTTGTATCACTTAAGTAATTTCAGTCCCTGGTCATTGCTCCAGCTTGAAACCTTCTGGCAGCAAGAGCACCACTGGTTTACAATTCTGAGATCAAATCTGAGACAAGATATACCTGCATAAGAAAAAGCTACTTGATATTTAGAGAGGTGAAACTAGAAGTAAATGATTTAAACCAAAATATTACTTCCTATTGATAAATTTAAAAGTTTTCAGAGTATAATTAGTTCTCATTTTTTTAGGCACAGAATTAAATGATGAAATAACATCTAGAACTGACTGATGGAGACAATAGAAGGAAAAACAAGTATGTATAATAAAATTCAGGGAGTAAAACTTATCCCTTTCATGGTGAATAAGAATATGAATTATCAATGCTAAAGCAGAAAATAACCAGACAATATAATGCTATGTACTTTGAAAACTGATACAGCAAAAAGTGTAACTCACTCCAGTTTTAGAAATAGATGGGAACCAAAAAAGTGATTAGTTTAAATAATAATTTCTTAAGAGAAAAATCTAGAAATGTTCAAGAGTCACCAAATTAAGGGCTACAACTATTAAAAAGTAAATTTCCCTTTGCATTCTAGGGAAAATAAACCTCTGCAGTGTTGAGTATGGATAGAGTAGAATGCATAATTTATGGTCAACAAATAAGATGACATATAATGTGGCCATTTTGATTATTCTTCTACATGACAGAAGTCTACTCACACACTGATGCTGCATCTGAGCAATAGAAAGGCACTTACCCAGGCAGGTTGCCTGGAGAGTCAGGGGACCTGGCTGATCCTGCAGTTTTAAGAAACAGAAGTCTTTAACTCACTTCTCTGTAGGACTTTAATTTTATCATTTGTAAGAGGGTGACAAGATCCCACTGGAGAAAACAGAACTGTGACTTTCCCAGTAGAATATGTCACCTGTCTGTTACTTTTATTTTATTCTCTGATGGACACTAGCAACTTAAGGAGAGTCAAACTCAAAACTTTTCTCTAAACTCACCAGACACACCTGTGTGAGGAATCAGAAGATTTCCAATCACATAGACTACATCCAATCTCTCTTTTTTAAAATTAAGTTCAAGTTAGTTCAAATCCATTCCATATATTTTAATAGTTCTATTCTGCAGTTAGAGTTACCTCACATGGGTTCCCAGTGGCTCTGAGGGTCCTCTCCCTAAAATGCAAGACTATCTTCCCTGTCCACTCTCACTCTGACCATGTGGTTTGGGGTATTATTCTTCTAGGATTTCCAAACTCACCTTCAGGTTTGCATTTCTGTTCAGGTTAAATAAAATATTAAATTATTGATTCTGGCCATAATTATAAGAAGTAAAATATATTTTAAGACAATTTCTTTTTATTCTCCAGGAAGTTCTAGTGTCACTAAATGCACTATAAATGTTCAGCCCCTGCTATGTGTTGACCACTGACTCCTGAGATGGAACAACACACCTCTTCTAAGAATCAGGAAACTTTTCACAATGTGAGTGAGGAATAAGAATCCACAGGACAAAAAGAGAGTGAAATTCATATTCATGGTCAAGTGTAATGTAACCAGAGGGCTTTTGGAAGCAAAGAAGCATCAGGCTTCAGTCTGAACAGTACATGAAAGCAGTGATATTAGATGGTTTGAACAACCTTAAACTTTTTTTTATATTTTATTAAATTGATTAGGAAAGAGCCAGAATCATGTCTAAGTATCTGTTTATTTAAAGAATCTTTTCAAGAGAAAAGTTACACACTCAGGCAATTCATTTTTAAAGACTCAGGTTGGCTAAATATAGAACTTTGAGTTTATTGTCTTAATAAAGAATGCCATACAAGTGCAGGTATCCAGAGTGTGGGGTCACCAGGTCATGACACATGTGCTCTGTTCCCCAGGTCTGGCCTCATGTTCCTCAACCAAGAATGTGGCATAATTTTTTGTGGTTACTAATCAGACAAATTGAACATCAAACATGAGGACACATTGAGTGGTAGCTCACAAACTATGACCAGCAAAATTAGTCTTTTCACAGCATCAAAGAGGCAAATCTGTCAGACAAGGTAGCCAGGTAAGTTTGGTTTCCCCTCAAGGAGTTACCTTTCCTGTCACCAAAATTACTGTGACTACTGATTAGCTACTGCTGTCTTTCCTACCCTGCTGTTGGTTTATCATTCACATTAACATAAAATAAAACTGACAAAAATTAAAATGCAAAAATGCAATGGAAAAGAAATACAAGAAGAATACAAGGTACAATTATGATTTAAAAAGTTTCTGGATTTAACATTCAGGAAATTTTATTATCCTGTTTTCTGGTTTAATAAAATAAATGAATCATGCACATGAAAAGATTTGTACTTAAAGAAGAGTTTTCTCTTTCTATGAGTAAAGAGAATTATTCTTTCAAAATACATTTTTCCATCCAAGTTTCAAAACGCTTTGTAAACTTTCGGAAGTGAAAGATATCTGCTTTAGTTATGACCAGTAACAAAACAGCCCATTTGGGAGAATGAATAATTTTGAGGGGTGGAAAATAGGGATTGAGCCCAGAGGCACTTCAACACTGAACCACATACCAGCCATTTGTATATTTTATTTTGAGACAGGGTGTTGCTAAGTTGTTCACAGTCTCAGTTGCCGAGGCTGGTCTTAAATTTGTGATCCTCCCACCTCAACCTCAAGAGTCGCTGGGATGACAAGTATGTACATCTGTACCTGGTGTATTTTAGTATCTTCACAAAGAACAAATGTTCAAGTTCAACCTCTATAACCTTCACATGTTTTTTCAACATCAACACATTTTTGGAAATTCAGAAATAAACAATGTGGGATGCAAAAAGGAGGGTTTACCCCGCACAGCAAAAACATTTCCTCTCCTTTCCCAATGTGGATTGGAAGAACTTGATTATCCATTTTTCAGTGCTGATTAGCATCAAAGCACTGATGGTGGCATAGTCATTGCCCATCAGCATCTGTACCCCAACATGAACTGGATCATTCTTCCACATCATTCCAGAGGAGGATGAGAAAATGCAGTCCACAAAGTACATGACCACAAAAAAGCCCATGAGCAGCAGGATGGTCCTGGAGGCCCTCAGCTCTGGGGATGCCCTTGGAGACAGGCTGGTGCTGTGAAGGTGCTGGCACTGCCTCTTATGCCTGCACAAGAGGGTCACCATGTACACACTGAAGAGGGCCATGAACCCTATGAGGAAAATATCCCAGAGTATTCCTATCAGGGAAAATAAGGTCTTGAAGTAGTGATCTGTGGGGGAAATAGAGCAGGATTCAGAGGCAAAGTAAAATCCTGAGGTTGCATTGGTGGGACCTTTCATGGAGACTAAAATACTAAAATACTTTGCCAGAAAGGAGCTTCTGGGGCTGAGGGTGATGGCCTGAAGAACACTCAGCATGCAGGTGGTGCTAACAGACAGGTTCCTCATCAGCCTGTACATGTAGACAACTGCTTTACATGCGATGTCATCCCAAATGTCATGAATCCCAAAAATGTCTATATCCTGGAATGTCCTGATTAATAGCATCAGCAGATGAATGAGGGCCAGGTGAGCAATGGTCAGATCAGTGGGCTTGGGCCTGTGCTGGAGAAGGTATTTTAGGATGTGAAAGAGAAGGAGGAGGACATTGGCTGTGATCCCAATGACAATTTGAGAAAAAAGGGCATTTCTTACAACAATAAAAGTATAAAGCATGCTCCTCTTTGTCATTTTTTTTTTCTGGTGGAAAGAAGTCCAAAATTAATGTCTGAGGAGAAAAGGAAGGTAAACTCTCTTCATCACAATTATTACCATCTTCAACATTCTCAACCAACAAGACAGCCCACATCAAAATATATGGGTACCTTTTTAATGTACCCTTTCCAAACTTTCTCAATACTCAAGTATAGCATCTTCTGTTTACCTCTATTCTTTCACATAAGTAGAACCACTATTAATTTTTCTTACTATATTCAGCAACCTGATATGAAGCCCAGTATGTTGCATTTGAAGTGAATTCAAGTGAGACAGATTGCAGGAATGTCTAAATAGAACTCTCAAAGAACGGGTGTCCATGAAGTGGTCTTGTGCTTTTCTATAATTTCTGTGTCCTTTAATCTGCATTTTTCATCACCAGTTTACAAATATCAAAATGTTGACTCTGAAATCAGAGTTTTTAAAATCAATAATTAATATATATGTTGATACTGGATATTGAACCCAGGTTTCTTAACCACTTATACTATTTTAAATTCACTTGATTATGCCAGACAAACTATATCTAAGAGGGATGGACCATCACTTGTTAGCAGGATATTGTTAGAAAATTTCTCTACTGTTGACTTTTGGCATATGGACAAAGGGTGGACTGTAATCACATTTTATGTTTTTCTCTAAACAAAGCTTTTACCCAAACACAATAACCCACTGAGTCACATTACCTGTACTGTTCTTATTGTGAGGCAGGGTCACACTAAGTTTCTTAGGGCCTCAGTAAGTGATGAAGATGGCCTTGAACCCACAATCATCCTGCATCAGCTTCCCAAGCCACTGAGATGACAGGTATGCACCATGATGCCAGCACAATTCATGGGGTCACACATTTTAGCATTTTCATTAGGAGAAAGGAATCCAACTTGACCCTGAGAAGGGAGTTTACATAAGGGAGAAAGCTTTCATATTTTCTTTTAGTGAGCAAATGGTAATGAGGTGATGACATTCTCATGGAATATCTCCCTACAGAATAAAGGTACAATCTTCATTTCAATTTTAATTAGGCTGTATATCAATGAAGCATGTAGGTTCAAGAAAAACAGAAGAAAAATACTAATATAATGGTCTAGAAGTGTCTGCATTTTAAGTCACACATGGTAATGAGTAGGCATGACACTACATGGTTTCTGGGTCTTCCACGTAGCTATGAATAAATTTGGACTATTCCTGTGTGCATACTTTAAACAAAATATACCCTGACATTTTGATCCCAAAATCCTTTAAAACAATATGAACTTTATATGTAACATTTGAAGGTTCCCCTTAGAAGTTACAGAAAATGAAATAATTATTATCCCTTCTACCATGTTATGAAATACAGGTTTGTGCAAATTAAGTTTCAATCAGTTAAGACCATAAACTGTACAGTACTGAAAAACATAGAAAAGCTCTATCTGATTTAGCTATTGACTGAGGGCACAGGGCTCTGGTTTTAGGCATTGCCAGGGGGACTGCAGTCTTGCCTGCATCACCATGGGAGGGAGGGACTGAGTAAGTTGGTGGCATGGAATTTCAAACACAGAAACGCAATTGTGTTTTCCATGGAGCATTACATGAAAACAAGTGGGAAGATTACAAATTTTTCTATAGGACAAATTTCCTAGTTGCAGGTGGAAAACTTTATCTCCTTGCTCATGTTACTGATCAAAGAAAGTGGCAGAGTCGGATGCTCTCAGGAGTCCCCCACATGCATTAACTCCCCTGGAGCACCAGGAGGCAGCAAGAAAAGAAGCATCTCACTATTACAGCATGGTGCACATCACGCATGTGTGTTAGTGAGACTTACAGTGCACTATACATTTTACATGTAGTTGTATTAAAAAGAATGTAATGTTTCTACTTCTGAACTAATTTATCAGCTTTATTAGAAAAATTCCTGAAACATGATTATTTTATAAAAGCAAGATAATAAGACATCTCTTAGCCTGCGCTCTCCCTGTGCCTCACCCTACTCACATTTGCCAGTACTACTCACTCTAGGAGATAAGGGTGCAGTATGTGTGAGGCCTTTCCATCATCAGGATGACCCAGGATTCCCTCCTCAATCTGAGATCTAGGGAGAGAATGCCGAAGTAGCACCTGGCTCCCCTAAAGTGCCAAGTCTCAAACCATGATTTTAACACTGGAGAAAATAAACTGCTCTTACATTGGAGGTTCTGAATATGGTGATATGAGTCACAGAAAAATAATGTGGAAAGAAATTTCAGAAACAGTTCACATTCAGAGAGGTCATATTGAGAAAACAAGGAAAGACTAAGTGGGCAGATTTGTGAATAAAAAAGTGGAGAAAAATGTAAAAAGACATCTGTTCTTTAAAATGTCACCCCCTTGATACCTTAGAGCTGACACTGTGAAGATCCCATGAGGGAAAGATAGCTCTGTGCAGACTCCCTCTCCTGACCTGATCAAGGAAGTCTTCATTTAATCATTGTGCATTCTGCCATTGTCCAAATCATGGACAACCCGAAGATATATGCTATTATCAAATGGGCCAGAAGCTAGTAAACAATGCTGAAATCAGTGCACCACAGCCAGTTTGAGGACAACAGTAGATATGGAGAATGGCTGTCAGCAGAATTGATCACCAACTTGGGCTACAGTGTCCAGTGTGTGAACAGTTACAGGCTGGAATAGATAAAGGGAGAAGGATATAACTGTTTTCTCAGGTGCAATATGGACACACCATGTCATGTAAATACTAAGTTATATGTTTTCATTACAGCATGTCATGTAAATACTAAGTTATATGTTTTCATTCAGTGGTGTGCATTAGGTACATGAAAGGGCATTTTGGATTACTGTTATACAGGTCCAATTCACCATCCATTCTCTACTAATGTCCCCATTCTGCTTCACATATTGGAGAGAGAACACCTATGACTTTTAGAAACCAGGTGTGATCACAACTCTTGCAACTTGGTTGTATCTCTTAATCAGTTGTGGAACCTGGCCACTGATCCAGTTTGAAACCTCCTGGCCACCAACACACCATTGTTTTACATTTGTGAGATCAAAACTTAGACAAAATATATCTGCATAAGAAAATGCTACTTGATAGTTTATAGAAATGTGAGGTTAAATGTTGTAAGTAAATATTTGAACAAAAATATTTCCTTCAAATTAATCCAAAAGTGTTTTGATGTATAATTATTTCTCATTATCTCAGGCATAGAAGGAAATATTTAAATAATATTTAGAATTGACTAATGGAAATGAGAAGAAAAATGAAGTTTGTAAAATAAAATTCCAGGGATAAAACATTTTTTCCTTGCTCAATATGAATATGAATTTGTAATGTTGAAATACCAAATAACCAGATAATATAATACTTTGTACTTTGAGAACTGATATAGCAAAAGATTAAACTAACAGCAGTCTTAGAAATAGAGGGGAACCAAAAATAATTTACATTAAATCATCCTTTCTTATGAGAAAAATTCAGAAATGTTCACGAGTCACCAAATTAAAGGGCTACATCTATTAAAATAAAAATTTTCCTTTACATTCTAGGAAAAACAAGCCTTTGAAGTTTGAGTATGTGTATAGCAATATAGAAAATTAAGGGCCTCCAATGAACATAGCATATAATTTGGCTATTTTGATTATTCATCTAAATCACAGAAGACTACTCATCTACTGATTCTGCATCTGAGGCATAGAGAAGCAGTTACCTTGGCAGGTTGCATGGAGAGTCAGGGGACCTGAGCTGATCCTGTAGTTTTAAGGAAAGGATATCTTTAACTTACTTCTCTGTAGACCTTTAATTTTAGCATCTGTAAGAGGGTGACAAGATCCCACCGGAGAAAACAGAACTGTGGCTTCCCCAGTTGAACCTGTCACCTGTCTCTTACTTTTATTTTATTCTCTGATGGATACTAGCAACCTGGGTAGAGTCAAACTCAAAACTTTTCTCTCAACTCACTGGATACACCTGTTTGAGGGATCTGAATGTTCCCATTTACATAGATTACACTCATTCATTTTTTAGCCTAAGTTCAAGTTAGTTCAAATTCATTCCATATATTGTAATTCTTCTAGTCTGGGGTTTGTGGTACCTCGCATGGGTTCCCAGTGACTCTGAGTGTCCTCTCCCTAAAGTACAAGACAATTGACCCTGGTCCACTCTCATACTGAACATGTGGTTTTGGGTATTACTTCTAGGATTTCCAAGTTCAGCTTTGAGTTTGCATTTCTGTTCAGGTTAAATAAGATATTAAATTATCCATTCTGGCCATAATTATAAGGAGTAATAATATTTTAATATAATTGCTTTTTATTCTCCAGGAAGTTCTAATGTCACTAATTGCATTATAAATGTATTTGGTGGCCACCAACTCCTGACAGAACAATACATCTCTTCTAAGAATCAGGAATTATTTTATTCTGTGAGTGAGAGATGAGGATTCACAGAACAAAAACAGACAGAAATTCATATGAACATCCAGGGTAATGTGAACAGAGGGCTCTCGCAAGTAGAGGAGCCTCAGTCTTCAAATCTGAAAGCCTATGATAGAAGTAATATTAGACAACTTAAAGAGCACTCAACTTTTTATTTATTATTAAATTGATTAGGAAAGAACTAGAAGTGTGACTAAAGTATCTGTCTATTCAAAGATGCTTTTCAAGTGCAAGGATACACACTTAGGAAAATCATTTTTGAAAATGTAGGTAGTCTAAATGGAGAAAATTGAGTTTATTAGCTTAATAAAGAATGCCATACAAGTGCAGGTATCCATGGTGTGGTGGTCGCCAGGTGATGATATTCTCCACCAGGTTTTTCCTCATGTTCCTTAACCAGGAATGTAGCATAAATTTTTCTGGTTGCTAATCAGATAGATTGAGCACCAAACAGGAGGACATATTGTGTGGTAGCTCACAATCAATGTGCAGTAAACATCTGTCTTTTCACCGCAACAAAGAGGCAAGTCTGTAAGACAAGGTAGCTGGGGAAGTTTGGTTTTTCCTCAAGCATCTACCTGTCATATCACCAAAATTATGTCAGCAAAATGTAGGTTTATGAGCTTCAAGGTATTTTTCCCAGAAGAAGCACTAAAATTATGAGGCAGCAGGGGCTGTGAATGGAGCTCTGTGGCACAGCACTTGGCTAGCATGCATGAGTACCTGGGGGTGTTCCAAGTGCTGCATTAAAAAGAAGAAATCAACACAAGACAGAGTTGGTTTTTGAAAAGGAAATTAAGATTGACTGAGGGGCAAGATTTCAGATTGGAGTGAGGCAGCATTTCTCCTAGCTCTGCTACCCAGAACTCAGGAGATGGATATATTGGAAATACAATTTTTCCCTGAGACTTAGAGTAAAAACTCCCTAATCTTGAAGGGTGGTTTGCCCTAGCTGAATAAAATATTCTTCAAATCATTAAATGGATCTAAAAGAATTCTACCTGAGCTTATCAATCACCTGTTGTGAACCAATCTAGGACCCATGTTGGACCTCCAGGTGTTGAAGCCAGTGGGAACTGGAAACCCAGTTCCATGAGTTCAGAGCAAGGTTCATGTAAACCTACCTGAGCCCAGCAAAGACTTAACTGTGCCTAACAAACCTGTGGAAAATCAAAAACTGAGAGCATTTGGCCTAAGAGAAGACATGTCAGAGAGGCTTGAGAGAAACCAACTCTACTTGTGGGTCCTGAGAATCACAAGGGCTAACAAAGCCAGCAACAGCAGGTCAGGAAGTTGGAAGGTAAGTGTGAGGCCACTGGAAATCAACATGCCTGACCAACCAGTCTCAGTGACAACCCAGCTAACACCATCTGGTAGGCTGAGGCAAGAAGATTGTGAATTCAAAGGCAGTCTCAGTAAATTATCAAGCCCTAAGCAACATGGAAAGACCCTGTCTCTAAATTAATAAAAGGGCAGGGAGACTGGAACTGTGATGTAATGCTTGAGTGCCCCTGGGTTCAATCCATGGTACAAAAAAAAAAAAAAAAAAAGAAAGAAAGAAAAAACATTTGAACATATCTGAAAAAATCTAGAAATATGTGATCTCTCCTGATTCAGAAGTTATTTTTTTTATTTAATAGTGTTCACTCACTCTGCTTTACATACTAGAAAAGGAGATTCATTTATATTTTGCTACTCATGTGAAATGTCACCTTCAGAAAAATTATACTCTTCAGTCATTTTGAAGCAACAATAAACAGTGGACACCATTTTAAAATATTATTGCAAATTCATGGCTTCTTCTCATTCCTTTTCCAAAACTTTTAGTTTTGCATTATTGCATTCTATGAAGTAACACTGAAAATAATTTAATCTAATGCTCTGATTTATAGGTGATTAAAACATGCTAGTGAAAGTTCTACAATGCTATTTACAACACTTGAAAGGTTTAAGTTTTAAAATGAATTAAGTACAAAGAAAGCAATGTCTCTATTTCACCAAAATTCTTGAGAACACAATTTGTAAATTATCCTTAATTTTTACTTTATAATGTTGTATGTAAAGGATAATATATATGTATATATGTATACATTTATTTTCTAAAGCTTTCTCTATTTATTTTACCTCAAATTAAAAGGGATATGAGAACAGATACATGTCATTTTTAGTATAAAGTTATGAAAGAATAACTGGATTGTGTTCCTGTGATCATTGGTGATGCATATAACATAAAACAAAGTTGTTTCATGTAAGATTGTTCCAGTGCCTTCCCTGTGCTTGTTCATGGGAACCAAACCAAATATGCTGAATCAGTGAATGTATACATTTGTCATTCTCCGTGATCATCACATGTGGGAACACATGAACGTTTTTTGATGATGTATATAATTTTCTTTTTACACAAATACTGCATGTTCTCACTCATGTATGGAAGCTAAAATCATTGACCACAAGAAGTGCATATTAGCAGAGGCTGGGAAGGGTCAGTGGAAGGATCATTGAGAGGTGGGTTGAGTGGCAGCTGTCCTCAACTGCAGGGCTGGAGTAAGCAGTTCTCATGCTCTGTAGCTCAACATACTTAGGACAGTCTACACCAAGTAATTACACATAACCACATAAGTAAAGAAGAGGTTTGAGACTCCTCACACTTCAAAATAGTGAAATTTGAGGAAATGAGAAAATTACTTACCATATTGTGATCATCAAACAAGGCAAACATGTATTGATTTATAATATTATACTCCAAGTCTCAGCTCAAATACTATGTCAATCAAAGAGAAAACAGATTTCTTTGCAAGTATTCAGTTAAGGAATCTTGTTTTTCCCTAAATTTAAATGAATTTTATACTACATCATTCAAGTAATGAAATAGAATACGTCATCAATAGTCTACCAATAAAAAAAAGTCCAGGACCAGATGGGTTTTCAGCTGAGTTCTACAAAACATTTAAAGAAGAGCTCATTCCAATACTCCTCAAAGTATTCCATGAAATAGAAAAGGAGGAAGCCCTCCCAAACTCATTTTATGAAGCCAATATCACCCTGATACCTAAGCCAGACAGAGATACATTGAGGAAAGAAAATTTCAGACCAATATCTTTAATGAACATTGATGCAAAAATTCTCCACAAAGTCTTAGCAAATCACATACAAAAATATATTAAAAAGATAGTGCACCACAATCAAGTGGGTTATATCCCAGGGATGCAAGGTTGGTTCAACATTTGGAAATCAAAAAATGTAATTCACCATATCAACAGACTTAAAGTCAAGAATCACATGATTATTTCTATAGATGCAGAAAAGTATTTGAAAAAATACAGCATCCTTTCATGCTCAAAACACTAGAAAAAAAATAGGAATAGTGAGAACATTCCTTAGCATTGTAAAAGCCATCTATACTAAGCCCATGGCCAATATCATTCTAAATGGTGAAAAACTGAAAACATTCCCCCTAAAAACTGGAAAAAGGCAGGGATGCCCTCTTTCACTACTTCTATTCAACATTGTCCTTGAAACTCTAGCCAGAGCAATTACATAGACCAAGGAAATTAAAGGGATATGAATAAGAAAAGAAGAACTCAAGCTATCCCTATTTGCTGATTACATGATTATATATTTAGAGGAACCGGGATATTCCACCAGAAAACTTTTAGAACTCATAAGTGAATTCAGTATAAAGTAGCAGGATATAAGATCACTGCTCATAAATCCAATGCATTTTTATACAAATGTGATGAATCTTCAGAAAGAGAAGTTAGGAAAACTACCACATTTACAATAGCTTTGAAAAAATAAAATACTTGGGAATAAATCTAACAAAAAGAGTTGAAAGAACTCTACAATGAGAACTACAGAACACTAAAGAAAAAAATTAAAGAAAACCTTAGAAGATGGAAAGATCTCCCATGTTCTTGGACAGACAGAACTAATATTGTTAAAATGGCCATACTACCAAAAGTACTATACAGATTTGATGCAATTCCAATTAAAATCCCAATGATGGATCTCACAGAAATAGAGCAAGCAATGAATTCATCTGAAAGAATAAAAAACCCAGAATAACTAAAGCAATCCTTAGCAGGAAGAGAAGCAGGAGGTATCGCAAAACCAGACCTTCAACTATACTACAAAGAAATAGTAACAAAAACAGCATGGTATTGGCACCAAATAGACAGGTAGATCAATGGTACAGAATAGAGTACATGGACACAAACCCAAATAAATACAATTTTCTCATGCTAGACAAAGGGGCCAAAAATATGCAATGGAGAAAAGATAGCCTCTTCAACAAATGGTGCTGGGAAAACTGGAAATCCATATGCAACAAAATGGAACTTAACCCCTATCTCTCACCCTGCACAAAACTCAACTCAAAGTGGATCAAGGACCTCAGAATCAGACCAGAGACCCTGCATCTTATAGAAGAAAAAGTAGGTCCAACTCTTCAACATTTTGGCTTAGGATCAGACTTCCTTAACAGGACTCCCATTGCATGAGAAATAAAAGCAAGAATCAATAACTGGGATAGATTCAAACTAAATAGCTTTCTCTCAACAAAGGAAACTATCAGCAAAGTGAAGAGAGAGCCTACAGAGTGGGAGAAAAATCTTTGCCACACATACTTCAGATAGAGCACTAATTTCCAGAATATATAAAGAACACAAAACACTCTACACTAAGAATGCAAATAACCCAATCAACAAATGGGCTAAGAATATGAATAGACACTTCACAGAAGAAGATCCACAATCAACAAAAATATGAAAAAATGTTCACCATCTTTAGTAATAAGAGAAATGCAAATCAAAACTACACTAAGATTCCATCTCACCCCAATTAAAATGGCGATTATCAAGAACACAAGCAACAATAGGTGTTGGAGAGGATGTGGGGAGAAAGGTACACTCATACATTGCAAGTTAGTGCAGCCATTCTGGAAAGTAGTGTGGAGATTCCTAAGAAAACTTAGAATGGAACCACCATTTGACCCAGCTATCCCACTCCTTGGTTTATACCCAAAGGATTTAAAATCATCGTACTACAGAGATACAGTCACATCAATGTTCATAGCTGCTCAATTCACAATATCCAGACTGTGGAATCAATGTAGATGCCCTTCAATTGATGAATGGATAAAGAAACTGTGGTATATATATACAATGGACCATTACTCTGCCATAATGAATAATAAAATGATGGCATTTGCAGGCAAATGAATGAAATTGGAGAATATCATGCTAAGTGAGGTAAGCCAATCTCAAACAACCAAAGGATGAATGATCTCGCTGATGAGCAGATGATGATACATAATGGGGTTGGGGGGGCAAGAATGGAGAAAGGAGGGACTGTATAGAAGGATAAGAGTGGTGGGAGGGGTAGGGGGAAAGAAAAATTATAACAGGATGAATCAAAAACGATTACCCTAGTTAAATGTATGATTACACAAATGGTATGCCTCTACTTCATGTACAAACAGAGATACAAGATGTATCCCATTTGTTTACAATAAAAATGAACAAAAAAACAACTGGGTTAACATACAGGCAGGAATGTTATTGTGCTTGCCTCCTACTTGGTTAAAACATGAATGTCAATAAAAACATAATTCACAAGTTGGTTTTCAAGTATAGTCCATGTTTTTGTTTCACTCTGAACTTGGTAAATTCTCATTCACTTTAGTATCTTACAAGTCACCTTGGTCTTGGTTGCAGTCTCCCTGTTCATTTCCAATCTATTATTGCCCCATTAACAAGCTCTGCTCCTTTAAATAGTGAATCTTCACAGGATCAGGTGCTTCTCCCATTAACAGCTTGACTCCTGGGTTGCTGCATGACCTTTATTCTTTGAGGAAGCTATTTTTAAAGAAGAATATCATGGACTCAAGGATTTAGAGAGCTTCCTGTTTCTTTGACAGTGATGTGACAATGGATAAAGAAATACACAGACCTAAGAAGTGTTGGTACATGCATCCTCACTCAGAGATTAGAATCACTTTGAACATTAAGTTACCAGTGAACTGAAGATGAACATTAATACATGGATTAATGTAAAATCTATATGTCCTAATGGTAGGAAAATGGAGAGAAGCTGGGGAAAATATTTGTGGGGATTTAAATTACATGTATAACAACACAGACCCAGGTGGTACTCTTTGATTAGAGAGAATGTCAGATTTCTACCCAAACTCTCTGCGATATTCCTGAAACTTCAGTGTCTGGGGGTGCACCCTCGTGGTAGAACACTTGCCTAACATTCACCAGATCCTGGTTCAATCTGCAGCAGCAGACCACTAAAAAAAAAAAAAAAAAAAAAAAAAAAAAAATCCTCGGCAAAGTTCTATTATTAACACAGATTAAATTCTGTCACTGTTATTGGTTACAATTGGTAAATACTTATTTCTTGAAACCCTGAAGACAGTTCTTTGGTTACAAAGAGGTAACTTAAAATGTAGTTAGGCAATAAAATATAAAAGAATTATAAATTATGACTGGTTTTTCAATATCTCCTAGTTTCAACCAAATACAAAAAGTGATAATCAAGAGGCTATATTCCAAAACATCAGATTCTTAAGATTTTTGAAAAAAGTTTGAGAAAATTCAACTTTTTGAATGACAGAATAGAGGAGTCCCTAGTAATGGGTTTTAAGATAAAGACATGAAAGTCTGGCATGGTGGTGCACACCTGTACATCCCAGTAACTCAGGAGACTGAGGCAGGAGAATAAGTTTGAGACCAACCTCAGTAATTCAGTTAGAACCTGTCTTGAAAAACAAAGGACTGGGGATGTAGCTCAGTGGTAAAGCACCACTAAGTACAATGCTCAATATAAAAAAAAGTAAGTAAATAAGTAAGTAGATATGAGTCTTTAACAACACAGATGTGAGCAGTAACTTCATTGTTTAAAAGGTACAGGTAAAGCTATCAGAATGGCAAGTGGCAACATTTTTTTGTTTTGGCTTTAATTCTCCAAATTATTTTGATGGCCAGATTTTCAAAATTCAGCAAAAAAGCCCAAATGCCTCAGAAAGATCTTTACATTCAGCCAATGAGCAGTTCCCTTCCCCCTGACTCCTTTTTGGCCTTCCTCATCTTTTCTAGTGTTTTGTGCATGTTCTTCCATATCGTCCTTTCCAGCTTCTGAGACATATTGAGTGTGTAATAATTTTATTTATGCCTTGCCTGAGATTAAGGAATGAGTCCTTCACCTCAAAATGTGCTTAAACATGCTGCTGCTTAACTGATTTTTCCATTCTAAATGTGTGTCCTTTTGATAGACTAAACTATTATCCAGACTTACCATTAGAACTCATAGAGGGCAGGAAGTGTGACTCAGTGGTAAGCGCTAGCCTAGCATGCATGAGGCTATCCCTCCCCAGTGCCACAGAAAACACACACTCATAGACAAAACAATATTATATTCTAGTTAGAAGTCCATAATCAATAGCTAAATTGTGCTCTTAACTTGGTGGTCATGACCTTGAACATCATTTTCTTTTCTCTGAGGTCCTTCTTCTCAATACAAGTACTGGGAATCAAACTATTTTGTCCTGTACAGATTTTCATTGGAGAAAGATTGAGAAAAACAGTGTTTTATGCAAATATATTGTGACATTATCTTAATTTTCACGAGCCTTTAGAAATTGACAAATCTGAATGTGCTTATGTTGGTGTTAACATTAATGATATTGATTTCTTTGAATCAACAGACACCATTCTTAGAAGAAACAGGCTATTAGGTGGTTTCTACCAAGCAAGAGGTTAAGCCTCCTAAGTCTCTGGAGGATGAGCTTTGGTAGTGAGACTAAAGACCTGCTCTTTCCATAATAAAAAGCATGCACAATTCATTAATAATATACACAAGGCTTTTTGTTATGTGTATTTATTTTCCAGCTTCTACAAAGTGGAGGTAGAAGCATAAACATAGTACATTTCTACCATCTTCAACAAAAATATAACCACTATGTACAATTATTGTATTAAAAATAAAAAGGGATACAGACTCCACCAATGTCTTTCTAAAAGACATATAGGTACAAGTAGTATCAAAAGTATGAGGAAATCGTCAGTTAATTGCTCTTTCTGCACACAACATCACAGAGCGAACTGAGATTAGCAGTCCTATGTTCTATGATTACTAAATGTTTAGATAACATTTGTGCAACTTGTGGTAGAGCTATATTTCTGACTTTCTATATGCACATGAGATCCATAGGCTATATAATAAAACTGGCAAATAATACATACTACATGTAAAATTACAAATGCATAAATTGACAATGTAATATACAAGCAAGCAGACAAATGCCATGGTACAGAAGAGAATTATTAAATAAAGCACTGACATTGTTTGATACAGTGAAAAAACACTGCAATTCAAATCTGAAGCAATTTACATTTATCTACTGATCAATACGATCAGCTGAATTTAATGGAAAAAATCCAAGATCAGCAGTTGCTTACATCTGAGCACTACTCAGATTGGCAGCCTTCACTTTCCCGGAGTCTGTGTAAAAACAACACAAAAATAAAGGGGGGTCATTTTTAGTCATTATAGGGTTAATAGCAGCTGTGAGCAGATGGTTGCTACACTTAGACCTTCTCTCTATGCAGTGTACATAAAGCCACTTGTGGGTTAGTCTCTGGTGACGTCCACCTTACAAAGGCTTGGAAATCTAACCAGGTTTCTGATCTTCTATTATGTTTAAAGCCTTGTTTATTCCTAATGCCAATGTGATAAAGGGAGGCTGTCTTGAAAGAGCAATATGAACAGCTGCCATGAGCTCCAACATTCCAAACTGCTTTCACTGCAATGCTATCCAGGTATAAATGTTTCTTTTAAAAAATAAAAACAAAAATATCCTAAAACTCTAAATGAACAAAATAAAAAAATATAGAACTTAAAAATGGGGTTTGCCATCCATTTCAATGGAGGAGGACAACCCTCAAATGACACTACCCTTCCTCTGTAAGGCTCAGACAGGACTCAGGAGTCCTGTTTCCCTCCCCTGGCCATGTGCAAACAGTTTACAAAAGACCCCCAGCCCCTGGGGAGGTGTGGATGGGGGTGCCTTGGTGTTGAAGCCACTGACTAACATTTTACACTTCCAGGATAGGGCACTTTGTGGGGGAGGCTGGAAGAACATGGGAAGACAGGACCACAAACCAGGTCTTCCCTTCTTGGAGTGGTCATACCCTGTCCAGCATATTTGGTTTTTTCATTTTTGCTTTTTTGGAAACCCAGGCTGGCAACCCTACTAATGGTTCAAAATAATACTGTAACCACTAAATGATATAACATTTACTCTCTAAATACATCTTTAAATTCATTTTTAAAATAAAGACATTGTAAACAAGTGGACAGGCACTGTGTTCAGAGGGTTTCACTGTTTTCTTTATCTCCCATGGTGGGTTAAAGGCCCCAAGTAGTACAATGGCTAGCTGTTCTCATTGTCCCAATGAGACCAAGTGCTAGAGTGGATTGAACTCTAAAGGAAGATCTTTAAAAATCCTTCCAGGCATGGAGAAGTGCAGCCAGAGAGAACCATCTTGTTGGGATGATCTTGGAATCTAGAATGACACTGTGTGACGTGGCAGGCAGCAACAGCCGGAGCTGGAAGATTGCTGCACTGTGCATTTCAAGCAGCGAAGTCTGAAAGTGCCACGGTGATTTCTTCACAGTGTCTCACATGCAAAGGGGAAAGGAAGAAGGGGAGCAGAAGTTCCCTGATGCTTTTAAGGCAGGGAAGGGGGCAAATGGGGCCACCATCCTCAGGATGAGTTCCAAAACCCCAGTCTTCTTGTGCTCTCCTTTAGGTGGCCCACCTGAGATCCACAATAGCCTGTGAATCAAACAGCAGACACTTGTTCATCTTCTACAAACAGCAGGGAAGAAAACAAGCAAACAAATGAGCAAGCAAGTAGTTTCCCAGGCCGTAGAGAACACACCACTGACGTGCTCATAACAAGTCGTACGTATGTATACAAATGCCCATCTAAAATTCTTGTCTGTTTTCTAGGCAATTAACAATTTTAAAAGCTTAAAAATGGACATATGATGCATACCTTAATGTACACATAGACACACACACAATATTAGAAATACATATTGTTATGTTTATTGGTTGGAAAGTTATGAGTAATAATTTATTTTAAAAAGTTACACAACTGCAAGGTGTTATCTCACTTTTAATAATAAACAGTCACATACATTTAAAAGTCTAGAAGGATATATAAAAAGATGTTAATAGTGGTTTTCTTCAAGTGTCAGATTATGACTAGATCACTTATTATATTTCACTTTTTTCTTTAAGGATTGTATAATAAAACAGGTTAAACTGAAAACAAAACTAAAGTAACAGGGTGGGGGAATATGATCTCCCTCCTTATACTTAATCCAAGAGAGGAAGGTAGATTTGTAAATTTGTAAAAAGAAGTCAAAAGAGAGAGAAATGATGTGTTTCATTTCCAAGTGAGGTTGAACCCATTAAAGTCCAAATGTAACATTACCACAGAAAACTTGAAGTATCCTGGTTTTACAGGTCAGAATATTCCTTTAAATTCTTAGCGACAGCACAAACTCCTGAGATTTTTATTTTTAACCTTAAAATAGAGCCACAGAAGTACTTTAATTTTATTAAGAATTAGGAAGGAAATCTAGGCTGGGGTACTTCAGTGGTAGATCACTTGCCTCACAGTCTGGAACTCTGGCTTCCATCCCCAGCACCACAGAAACAAAATCCACTGAAAAGTCTAGAGAAGACATCCAGCCACGTGAACACTTTATTAAAGTGACCCCTCTGTCACCTGTGGCATTTTTAAAGTCATTTACAAAAATCACAAACAAAACCCAGAAGCACCTCACATGAAGAAAGCCCTCCAAAGCTTCAACCCTCAACCTGGATCCCTGTTTACATGGCCTCTTGGGTGGGGGGACATGGCTGAGGACAGGTAGGAGCACTGGTCCCCCTTGAGGCTCATAGGCACCCAAATTGCCTCAAATTATGAATATGTGTTAATGCTTGTTATAGTTTGGATCTGGAATGTTCTCTAGTGGCTCCTATGTTGAAGATTTGGTCTCTCCTCATGGAATTACTGGGAGGAGGCAGAAACTTTAACAGATGGGACCTCATTGGAGGAAGCAGGTCACTGGAGGCATGTCTTTGAAGGGAATATTTTGTCCTCAGTCCCTTTTTCTCACACTTTCTGCTTCCTGGATGCCAAGAAATGAGCAGCTTTGCTTTGTCACACCCTCCCCACCATGTCCTGCCTTGACACAGGCCCAGAAAAAAGTGAGCATGAAGTCAAGTGACCATGGACTGAAACATTAATGCTGTGAGTACAGGTAAATCTTTTCTCTTTTAAATTGATTGTCTCAAGTATTTTGTCACAGTGATGGAAAGCAATCACTACTGTCATGTCCTTATTTATCTCAGAAGGCTACTAAATTTGACACTGACTCACAACTATTTGTAAGGCAAAATAGTTACAATGTCCCTACTAATGAAAGTGATGCCCATGATGCCCACGTTCCAGATTATATTCCCGTATCCTATAATCTAGTCCTACATTTCAACTACACAGATTTTAAATATGTTAAGAAAATACATTTTTTCTATGATTTTACTGAGGGAACAGGGAACACTTTACAAAAAGCAGCAGTATCTTTCAGTTACTTATGAATATACTATCCAAGAACTGTTCTGAGTACTTTTCACAGATTTTCTTTCATACTCTCACTAACTCCAAATTACTAAACTCGTTTTACAGATGAAGAAAAAGACAGAGCCTCTCTCCAGTGTCAGAGAGCCACTACAAAGTAGTAAAACATGGATTCCAATCCCATTCACCTGAGTTCTAGGCCTGAACCCTTAGTCTTTATGCAGTGTGCAGAAAGAATTTATTTGGCAGAGAAACAATGTGTCTCCATAACAAAAGTCAATGAATGTTTGTTTTGCTGTGCTGGGGACTGAACCCAGGGCCTCACTCATGCTAGGCAACTTGTCTACTATTGAGTGAAATACCAAGCCCTTTTTAAATTTTAATTTGAGACAGGGTCTCCCTCAGTTGCTGAGGTTGGCCCAACCTTGTAATCTTCCTGGCTCAGCCTCCTAAGCACCTAGTGTTACAAGCATGCACCACCAAGCTTGGCTAATGAAAAGGCTTCATTATGCATAGGATGAAACTCTAAATAAAATTTAAGGGTCAACATTTAAAACATTTTCAATTAAAGAAAAATCCCTCCCCTGTGAAAAAGAGGCATCCATCCTGATAATTGTCCAGTTAAAAGAAAACAAATGAGGTAACATCCATAATGACAGTGTCCTGATTCTCAAAGCTAAGATTTACTAAATGTTTTACTGTCTACAACCAGGCTTTTAACCACCCTTCATATCAAAATCCTGAACTCAGTGCTAATTTGGAAGCCCTGTAAAATGAAGAAAAGAACCACAAATACAGACAGGCATGGTGGCACAAACCTGTGATCCCAGTGGCTTGGGATGCTGAGACAGGATGATCATGAGTTCAAAGTCAGCTCCAGCAACTTAGTGAGACCCTAACTGACTTAGTGAGACCCTGTCTCTAAATTTATATATTAAAAAAAATGGTGTGGTGCTGTTGATGTGGTTCAGAGGTCAAGCATCCCAGGACACCCCATACCAAAACAACCCACACACAAATAATATGACTTGTAAAATAATCAGATTATAGCCATGATCCAGATGTGCCAACACTCCCAGTTTTTAAACTTACCTATGACCCCCTTTGCAGTCCTGGGTGTCACAGGATGTGGGCAGGCATGGGCACAGGTTGGGTTTCTTCTGTGGTCTCAGATGTCATGCTAGTAATTTCAGCCTCAATGGAAACATCCTTCCCACCTCTTGGCTTTATTGTTCCTGTGTCACCCTCTGAATCTTCTCCCCAGTAGCCTGTGGAAGATGCCCTGCTTGCCCTGGACTGGGCCTGTTCAAGACTCTCCACTTTATTCTGCCTGTTATACTTCACACTATGATCAGGAAACATCACTTGGTCCATATGGCTACTTCCGACCCATAAACCTGTAGGATCCCCTGAATAATTGAAGTGAGTGTGTCCAAATGAAAGTGCTTCCCAACTTCTCTCGTGCTGGATGGTCTGTGTGTTATCATGTGAACCACTTGAGCACAATGTCCAGCTCCCCTGACCACTGTCAGCAGCATCAAGAGAAGCTCAGTCCCCTGGTCTCAGGAAAGCTCCTCTGTGCTTGGAGAAGAAATTACTGCAGCTGTGTATGAGCCTCGGCTCTCCGACACTGGTTCGTATGACCTAAGTGGTTAAAACAGATGGAAAGAAAAACAGTGCAAGATTGTTCAATGTATTTTTTTTCCTAGAAGGGAAGCTTTCTCTCATCCTAGAAATAGGCTGAAAACACCACTGAAATGCGTTATAGTCGCTGCCATGTCCACTTTTCTTACCTTTGTCATTACTGTAACATAAATGCAGAGAGAAAAGAACACTGACTTGCTACAGAAAAGAACATATTCCCTGCAAGTTTATGGATGGCTCAACCCCTCTGGTTACTTAAGGAAGGCAGCTTACACCAAGTAAGTGGCATACAGCCTAAT
Organism: Sciurus carolinensis; assembly: GCF_902686445.1. Lineage (NCBI taxonomy): Eukaryota > Metazoa > Chordata > Mammalia > Rodentia > Sciuridae > Sciurus > Sciurus carolinensis. The sequence goes on along the minus strand of NC_062231.1, from coordinate 7,728,791 downwards.
GTCACCATCTGCATCCCACACAAAGTCACAATGATCATGCAATAAAGAAGCTTAATGAAAAAGCAGGAGGCTCAACCAAAAGAACATGGTACTTAGTAATCCACAAAGGATTCATTCTTAAGAGAGACATGGAAGAAGAGATATGAAAGAATGCTAAGGAAAGCCATCTACCCCAAGCTGTATTGATCAGGTTCAATCATGGTCTGCCATTCTGTCCTGCCCATACCTAGGTTTGTTTCCACAATGCTGACAGGATGCCTCTGGCGCCTCTCACCATGGAGCGAGACTGGCACCGAGTCAAAAGAAGAATATCTGACAATACTGGATCGTGAGAAATTTCACTGTGACCAGAATCTGAAAAGTTGCCCACAGTACCCTTGGGAGCCCAAGTACACCTGCATGAGAAACAAAACCAGATTAGTGAGACACTCTGTGTTTGCAACATAAGACTGAAGTCCACCAAACAGAAGCAAAAGGAAAGAAAAAGGTATGCATGGAAATATGACTATTTTTTAACCAAGTGACTAAAAGATTAAAGTAAATTTTTACTTGGATGGAGCTAAAAAGTTAGGGAGGAACAGCTCTCTCTCACTGCTCCACAAATACTGTTATACAAGCTCATAAAAGATTCCAATATTTGACTGTTCTTAGCTTCCCTGACTATGAATGACTCTAGCATTAACCTATAAAAGGAACCTGGGCTGGAGCCTCACTCAGTTGAAGAGTGAGGCTGAGCATGCACCCCAGGCCTGGTTTGAATCCCAGAACTGGGAAACATTAACAACAAAAACAACATCAACAACAACAAAAACAACTAATTTGATTTGAAAACATGATTTTTTTCCCAAACTGCAAAGTCAGTAATCTTGTTTTCAACTAAGTTTTCAATTTTCAGAGTCATAAGTACAGTAGAGAAAAATTCAACTGAAAATAGTTTTCAAAAAGAATAAGAAATAAGACCTAAAGAATATCTCTTTGAATTTTTGCCATTCAGTTTTTCAACATTAATAATGTATTAGTTGAATCACATGAAAAGCCAATTGTTGAGGATGTAAAGTATACTTTTCCCCAGACCACCACTGTAAAATGCCTCAACAGATGTTCATTTCCTGTCCTAAAAGGACTCTTAACTCTTCTTTGTTCCTAAAAATATTTCTGAAAGTCAAAAAGGAAGAGGTTTATCTTGATATTTTTTATGAAAAATAAAAAAAAAACTTTCTCAGTACTTATTTTTATCTTTGTTATAACATGACTAAGGATTTCATATTACTTTAATATATATATATATATATATATATATATATATTATCTAGAACATCTAAATGCTCCCAATTTAATTATGTTTCCATTTATTTAGTAAACTGGTACTTCCTGATTTATTTTTCAAAGGTTACACAGGTCTTGAAAAATTTTAACATGTTCATATATGAAATATCTTTTTATAAACACATACTACAAATTCTGATGAGCAAGATTTAAATCCTTTCCTGAAAAGTCTGCTCAAAAACAAAACAAAAGAAAAAAAAAAACAAAACCACAAAAAACACTGTCAAGAAAAGTCACTCAGATGGAGTACCTGACATTTGGAGGAACTCTCCCATTTTCTTCAACTAATGAGATGATTCCTCTTTCCCACCCCATTTTTGGTTCTAAAAATCCCACCTATCCCACAGGTATGTGGTGCATTGTTATTCTTGTTACTGTTCTCACTTCCAAGAGAAGAGGAGGAACTGGTTAAGTCCACCTGCGCAGAGCCAAAAGATCTCAGCTGATTGCCACTGCCACCTAACAACAGGATGAGAAAAGAATTTAGATATATCCATTTAACAAAGGCCCTAGAACTGATACCCACACAAAATGCACAGATGCCTGAATTGTCTACAAAGAAAAGCAGTTATTTGTTGAGAGAGTGAAACCAAATAATTGATTAACCTTTCAGGATCATCCTCTAAAGAAAACTAAATCTTAGCTTTTCACTGCTGACTGACACTCACCCTTTTCAATTAAAGGGTAGGGGGAGGAAGGAACCTGGAAAGTTATGTGGAAGAAAATTACCATCTATTTTAATATAAGAAAGTATCCATATAAGGAGAAGATTTTGATCACCTAAAATGTGTTCTCTTAAAATAGCAACAAAAAAGGTAATCAAGACCCATATTAACACAAGGGAAAAAATAAATCAGAAAAATATCAGATTTTTTATGTTTCCAAAGAGATCTTCTCTGTATTAATGTTATATAACCAAACTTAGTAATATGGAATTTAAATGTAAAAGAATTCTTTCCACACTTGGTCAATCAAAAACTTAAGTTTTAGAAATAGTTTTATATAGTTATGAATTTAATTCTATCAAGTATAAGAGTAATATTAAAAAAAGTCAAAATTTTTTCCAATTTATACACTGAGGGAAAAGTCCATTTAACATTATAGTAGAGATCATTTAAAATTAGTATAATATTAAAAATTATGAAACACATAATTCCAGAATTTATTATAACTGAAATGTATAGATTTTTGATATAGAAAAAGAACAAGTTGCAACATTCTACCTTTACTCGGAGAACACTGTGGGGAAGTGGCAGGAGAAGACAGTTGTAAAGAAGCACTGGATATTTTAACATCAGCTGACTTCTTAGGATGTTCCAAACTCCCTTCTTCAGACAGGGAAGAAATTTTCTTTAAATTTGTGGAGAGTTGATACCTATAAAAGAAAGAAAATAAGTTAGGTATGCATTTTCAAGACTTAAAATAAATAGTAATGACTAAAACATTTTCATGTACAGTAAGATTCAACTTATTTATGATCAAAATGTTCTTGGTGTTACTACTCATGGTATAAACAGATCCTGCCAAAGGCAAGAGATACCTGGAGTTTTGTTTTTGACTGATATCTACCAGGCTACTAGAAACAGATTTTGACATTTTATTTTATATTTTAAACCTTAAAGTAGTCATCATTTTTATTCAACAATGAAGAAAAAACACACAATTTGAAAACACCTGGATTTAAGATGAAAGTGGTACAGCCAATTTCAACTCCAGTTGTTTCGAGTTTGAGATGGAAACATATTCTGGTATTGTTGGAAATGTTAGCTCTGGAGAAGGGAGAATGGTAAAGGGTCAAGGGTTAAGAGGAACTTTCTCGAACAGTAAATGAAAGGAATTCTATGCCCTTATATGAAAATAAGCACATGAAAGACACTCAGGAGACGCCTCATGACAGCATTGTGCACAGAGACCATGGAAGAATATTTCAGAAGAAGGAAGTGAACCAGTGTAGGATCCAGGAGTATGAGGATGCAAAGTTCCCCCCCAAATTATTTTTCAGAAATAAAGAAGTCAAATTGTACTTTGAAACAAAATTATTTTATTAATTAGACTGGGGGGGGAATGCATCTCAGTATCTTTAAGTTACTATTTTATGTAATGTGGCTTTAAATAGGTTATACTAAATATCATGACATGTAATATTTTGAGCACAGTTTTTTCCGTTCATAAATTCAAATGGACCTAAAATATTTTGAGATATTCTCTTTGGAGAATGAAAGAGAGCTGCATATGCAGGCACACCTACATTATATTAAATATGACTAACAGTCTATTTTAAGCTCAAAGGAAGACTGATAATCATCCAAACAAAAAGTTTAGCCTGCAGGGGGCTTAGGAGCACATGTGTGCTGAGAGCAAGAGCAATAAAGGAGCATGTCATTTGATTTGTTTGTGATAGGAGAATGTAACAAACATTTGAAAGTGGGCAGATGTCAAGTAAAGGTGTTCTTTTCTCACTCTCCTCCAAAACTCAACAGAGAAGACATTTGCTGATCAAGAGGAATGGGGCAAAAACAGAGTCCATGAGGGCTCTGTCCAACTCACAGAGTGCAGGAACTTTATTACCGCCATCTAATCTTATCTGCGTAAACTCTTTGCTATCCATTGACTCTTTAAAATTTCTTTAATTTTTTTATTTCTATTAACATCATTTTCTTCTCCGTATTTATAAAAAAAGCATATTTTTATAAAACTTACTTTGTTTTACATTTATATAAAGGGACTAAGTCAGTAGATCAGTTACTTTTAATGGGAAAGATGAAAAAATGGTTGCTGTTTAACTCTGAGGCATTAGCTGTGTTCTCATTGTTCCCAAGTTACCAAATCAGTGACTCAATAAATAAGGAATCCCTTTCATGCCTGTCATGCACAAGGCCCAGTGTTCCATCCCCAGTACTATAAAGGAAAAAAAGGGAAAAAAATCACCTCCAGACAAATCAACAGCTTAACATATTCTGATTACATTTCTGCAATTCATTGATCATAAGACAAAACTAGTTTAAAAGTCATATAAGAACAAAACCCCTTCAGTACTAGAAAAAAATTGTTGGTAAATGCGTAACTTGCTCATTTTATTTCCTTATCTTACCTGACAAATAAATGTGATTAAATAAGATGGTAGGTATAAAAACAGTCCCACTCACTGGCAAAAATAAAACTTAATTTGCTGAATATTTATGTTTGATTAGGAGATAATAATCACAAAGAAACTCATGGATGATATGCAAGTTAGTCAAGATAAACATTCCTTTTCCTAATCTGAAAATCATGGCAAAGAATAGCATCAAAAAAGAAAATGAAGTTGGGATTAGCTAATTAAAAAAAAAAAAAAAACTCATGTTTGAGTGCGGGGGCATCTGAAATTCCATCCAGTGCTTGACAAAGATCCTCTGGAGGATGATTGCAAAGGCTCATCTTAAAAGGAATTGCCGGATGTTTTGCTCTGGAGCATGGTGTTTTTTCTGCTGTGTTTTTCTGATAATATATTACTCATTTCAGTCTGAACGGATTGCTTAAGGGGACAAGGGGAATACAACAAAAATTCCAGAATATATTACCTACAATCTGAAAAACAATGGGTCTTTACCACTAACAAAATTAAAAATAATTTTGCAACCATGCAATGAGTCCCTGAAAGCCTCTGGAGAAAATAGTTATAGATCTGTCTTTGTCTCCAACAGGCTGGTTAAATTTTAATGATGGTTTTGTTTATGTGTGGTGGTGAGGTAAGAGAATAAGTTTTCACAACATTCCTTCCTTCCTACAAAGAATATGTCACCCTTATAATAAATGTTGGTACACAATAGCCATTGGGACTGCTGCCCTCCTGTAGCCCTTAACTCAGCAATTTAGATATTAACCAGATGGACCTAGTAGAGATGGTCACATGAGATTACTTGTCTATTGCATTAACCGTGAGAATAATAAGAATAGTCTTAGGTCACACAGAGTTTAGATATTAAGGAAATAAGCATTGTTTTAGCTCATCGATGTAGTTAGATATTCTTAAAACAATTGTGATTAGGTAAGGATAATCTGTAAGGTTGTTGTTTTCTGCCTATGCTTTGGAAACTACTTTAATATTAACCACAAGACTGCCATTATAGCCTGAAGAAAAATGTATATAAACCCAGCCTTCCCCAGAATAAAGTGGGATTGATTGCACCAGAACTAGAGTCTGTGTCTTTCATTCTCCATCCATCGCCGATGCTGTCTCCCCGTGCCTCGTTTACCAGTGTGGAACCCATGGACTCCTGCTATGGCTGGACCCTGGCATGCCTTTCTATCTTTGGAAGTATGATATATTTCCATATGTATTATTGTAGAGTTTTAGAGGGTGGTCTCTTCTATGTCTTTATATAATGTTCTAGTTTGTCACTTTTCAAAATATTTTTACGTAGAAAGCATTTTATCTCACATAACTTTTTTCTTAATCATTTTGCATAACATTATTATTGCCATCTCTGATTTCCTTTTTTCATCTTTGTATGTAATATCCTTTTTAACATTTCACTTTTCCTAAAAGTGAACATAGATTTAAATAGTGTTCAGGAATTTTCAGATTTAATCCTGCTAGTCACATTTTGTGTTCTGATTGGTGTTTAATAATAATCCATTTTACTTAGATAAATTACTGAAAATAAAGAACTTATTACTGTTACTTTGTAAGTTATTTTCTCTATTTCTTATGATTGTTTTCCCTAGTTTAATTTTTGTTTCATAGATTGTTATAGGGACATGTCTCACCTTATTCTATTCATACATTTCATAGTTATTATGTCACTAAAATTGGATTATATTAAACACTTTAATCTTAAACTATTTCATCTACTTGTAGTAAATTAAGTTAAATTCCATATAAAAATCAACATCCTCTTGATGTTGTTTTACAACTATTTTCATATTGTATACTGATTCACAGATTTATGATAATCTTTACGTTTTTGTCTTTCAAACTCTGTGGGAAAAATTATTTCATGGACCATCATTACATTCTAATAGAATTCATATTTATGGATATTTTTACTTTAGACAGAAAGTTTAAAGATTTCAAAGGATTTGTCCTCTGCAGATGTATTTTCAATTGAAAGGATTCTCTATAATCTTTCTTGTAGGACAGACCTAGAAGTGAGAAATACTTTTAGCATTTTTATATCTTCACATAATTACTTTTTCTTTTTCTTTTTTTTTTTTTATTTGTGGTGCTGGGGATTGAACCCAGGGCCTTGTGTGTGCTAGGCAAGTGCTCTACCAACTGACCTATTGAGCTATATCCCCAGCCCCTTCTCTTTCTTTACTTTTGAAAAATAGTTGTTTTAGATATAGCATTTATTGTTGTTAGTTTATTTTATATTTGCTTCATTCAACTGTATTTTCCAGTCCTCCTCTGGGATTCTTTTGGTAAAATGTCAACTACTGTGATCCAAGATGGCAGACTAGAGGGTGACTGCATCTCCAGTTGCTACAGAACCCAGGATTCAAGAAGGGGAGGCATTGAGAGACTTGGACTAAAATAGAGCCACGGGGTGAGTCTCCCCCACCAGGTGAAGCTCGGCCTGGGTGGCAGACCTGGACAAGAATGGCTTCTCAGAGCAAGGCAGGGCAGCTAAAGTATTCCCCAGGTGGCCCTGCTCCATCCAGCAGCGGGATCCTTTCACATGGCCAGCTTCTCGGAGCAGGACCCCAGTGAGAGCCTTTCTGCACAGAACCAGCTCCAAGTCCCCGAGCCAATGTGGTGAGCTCTGGCCCACAGACAGCTTCAGGGACCAGGACAAGTCAGCCAGGGACTTCCCCAAGTCACCTGGCTCCCTCCGACAGGAGGTGCCTTTCAAGGCTACCTTCTCAGAACAGACCGCCCAGTGAGAGCCTTTCTACACAGAGCCAGCAACAAGTCTCTGAGCCAACAGAGAGCTCTGATCCACAGGCAGCCTCTGGGACCAGGGCAGGGCAGCCAGAGAATTCTCCAGGTGGCCCTGCCCCCTCTGGCTGCAGGCTCTTTCCACGGTGTGATCCAAGATGGCGGACTAGAGGGTGACTGTATCTCCAGTCGCTCCAGAACCCAGGATTCAAGAAGGTGAGGCATTGAGAGACTTGGACTAAAATAGAGCCATGGGGTGAGTCTCCCCCACCGGGTGAAGCTCAGCCAGGGCAGCAGGCCCAGATAGGGGCAGCTTATCAGAGCAGGACAGGGCAGCTAGAGTCTTCCCCAGGCAGCCCTGTGCACTCTGGCAGTGGGCTCCTCCCACAGGGCCAGCTTCGAAGGAGCAGGCTCCCCAGTGAGAACCTTTCCACACAGAGCCAGCTCCAAGCCCTGGAACCAGTAGTGGGCTAGGGGCAGCTTTATTCAGAAGCACTGCATTATCCAGTTCCTCCAAGAATTCAGGCTACTGAAGGCTGGGAGGTGATACACTGGAAATCTACAGGGACACTATAAGCCAATAGAGGAAATCCGCAATATGTCAGAGTCCCATTGACGTCTGACCAATATGAGAAAACAAGGGAAGAAAATGTCCCAAAAAAACCTAGATACTATATCAATAAAACCCAATGACAACACAGAAGAAGAAAGGTCAGAAACAAAGTTCAGAAAGCACATAATTAAAACAATCATGGAAGCAAACAAGGAGATGAAAGATAAAATGCAGGCATTAAAGGAGGAGATGAAAGAGCAAATGCAGGTGTTAAATGATTGCAACAATCAACAGTTAAAAGCAAATATGGGAAGCAAGAGATCATTTCAATAGAGACACTGAAAAAAAAAAACAGAAATCCTTGAAATGAAGGAAACAATAAACTAAATTAAAAACTCCATAGAAAGCATAACCAATAGGATAGAACACCTGGAAGACAGAACCTCAGACATCGAAGACAAAATATTTACTCTTGAAAACAAAGCTGACCAAACAGAGAAGATGGTAAGAAATCATGAACAGAATCTACAAGAATTATGGGATAACATGAGAAGGTCAAATTAAAGAATTGCTGGGATTGAGGAAGGCTTAGAGAAACAAATCAAAGGAATGAACAATCTATTCAATAAAATAATATCAGAAAATTTTCCAAATATGAAGAATGAAAGGGAAAACCAAGTACAAGAGGCTTATAGCACTCCAAATATACAAAATTACAACAGACCCACACCAACTCACATTACTATGAAAATACCTAACATACAATATAAAGACAGACTTTTAAAGGCTGCGAGAGAAAAGAATCAAATTACATTCAGGGGAAAATCAATAAGAATGTCAGCAGATTTTTTAATCGAGACCCTAAAAGTTAGAAGGGTCTGGAATAACATTTACCAAGCCCTGAAAGAAAATGGATGCCAACCAAGAATTTTATAACCAGCAAAACTTACTTTCAGATTTGACAACAAAATAAGACCCTTCCATGATAAACAAAAGCTAAAGGAGTTTACAAAAAGAAAGCCGGCATTACACAACATTCTCAGCAAATTATACCATGAGAAAGAGATGAAAGGCAACGATGTAAATCAGCAACGGGAGGAAATAGCCTAAAGGAGTAGCCAAATAAAGGAGAAACAAAATCATGTCCAAAACCAAAAATGAGACAAATGACTGATAATACAAATCATATCACAATAATAACCCTGAATGCTAATGGCCTGAACTCATCAATCAAAAGACATTGACTGGCAGATTGGATTAAAAAGAAAAATCCAACAATATGCTGCCTGCAAGAGACTCACCTCATAGAAAGAGATACCCATAGACTAAAGGTGAAAGGATGGGAAAAATCATACCATGCACATGGACTCAGCAAAAAAGTTGGAGTATCCATCCTCATTGCAGATAATGTGGACTTCAAGCCAAAGTTAGTCAGAAGGGATGAAGAAGGACATTTCATGCTGCTTAAGGGAAGCATAAATCAGCAAGATATAACAGTCATAAACATCTATGCCCCAAACAGTGGCTCATTCATGTATGTCAGAGTAATCCTGCTCAATTTTAGAAACCAAATAGATCATAACACAATCATACTAGGCGATTTTAACACACCTCTCTCACCACTGGATAGATCGTCCAAACAAAAATTGAATAAAGAAACTATAGATCTCAACAACACAATCAGCAATTTAGACTTAACGGACATATATAGAATATACCATCCAACAAAGAACGAATACACTTTCTTCTCAACAGCACATGGATCCTTCTCTAAAATAGACCATATTTTATGCCACAAAGCTACTGTTAGCAAATACAAGAAGATAGAGATACTACCTTGTACTCTATCAGATCATAATGGATTGAAATTAGAAATAAATGACAGAATAAAAAACAGAAACTTCTCCAATACTTGGAGACTAAATAATACACTATTATACGATGAATGGATAACAGAAGACATCAGGAGGGAAATAAAAAAATTCTTAGAAGTAAACGAGAACAAAGACACATCATATCAAAATCTCTGGGACACTATGAAAGCAGTACTTAGAGGAAGATTTATTTCATGGGGTGCATTCAAAAAAGAAGTAGAAATCAACAAATAAACGACTTAACACTACAGCTCAAAGCCTAGAAAAAGAAGAGCAGACAATACCAAAAGTAGTAGAAGACAGGAAATAGTTAAAATCAGAGCCGAAATCAACGAAATTGAAACAAAAGAAACAATTGGAAAAATTAACAAAATAAATAGTTGGTTCTTTGAAAAAATAAATAAAATTGATAAACCCTTAGCCACACTAACAAAGAGAAAGAGGGAGAAAACTCAAATTACTAAAATTCGGAACGAACAAGGAAACATCACAACAGACACGGGTGAAATACAAAACATAATTAGAAGCTATTTCGAAAATCTATACTCCAACAAAACAGAAAACCTCGAAGACATCAACAATTTCTAGAGACATATGAATTACCTAAACTGAACGAGGAGGACATACACAACCTAAATAAACCAATTTCAAGCAATGAAATAGAAGAGGTCATCAAAAGCCTACCAACAAAGAAAAGTTCAGGACCAGATGGGTTCTCAGCCGAGTTCTACAAAATCTTTAAAGAAGAGCTCATTCCAATACTCCTCAAACTATTCCATGAAATAGAAGAGGAGGGAACCCTCCCAAACTCGTTCTATGAAGCCAATATCACCCTGATACCTAAACCAGACAGAGACACATCGAGGAAGGAAAATTTCAGACCAATATCCTTAATGAACATCGATGCAAAAATTCTCAACAAAATTTTAGCAAATTGCATACAAATATATATTAAAAAGATAGTGCACCACGATCAAGTGGGTTTTATCCCAGGGATGCAAGGTTGGTTCAACATTCGGAAATCAATAAATGTCATTCACCATATCAACAGACTTAAAGTTAAGAATCACATGATTATTTCAATAGATGCAGAAAAAGCATTCGATAAAATACAGCATCCCTTCATGCTCAAAACACTAGAAAAAATTGGGGTAGTGGGAACATTCCTTAACATTATAAAGGCAATCTACGCTAAGCCCATGGCTAATATCATTCTAAATGGTGAAAAACTGAAAGCGTTCCCCCTAAAAACTGGAACAAGGCAGGGATGCCCTCTTTCACCACTTCTATTCAACATCGTCCTTGAGACTCTAGCCAGAGCAATCAGACAAACCAAAGAAATTAAAGGGATACAAATAGGAAAAGAAGAACTCAAACTATCCCTGTTCGCTGATGACATGATTATATATTTAGAGGAACCTGGAAATTCCACCAGAAAACTTTTAGAACTCATAAGTGAATTCAGTAAAGTAGCAGGTTACAAGATCAATGCTCATAAATCCAATGCATTTTTATACATAAGTGATGAATCTTCAGAAAGAGAAATTAGGAAAACTACCCCATTCACAATAGCATCGAAAAAAATAAAATACTTGGGAATCAATCTCACAAAAGAGGTGAAAGACCTCTACAATGAGAACTACAGAACACTAAAGAAAGAAATTCAAGAAAACCTTAGAAGATGGAAAGATCTCCCATGTTCCTGGATAGGCAGAATTAATATCGTCAAAATGGCTATACTACCTAAAGTGCTATACAGATTCAATGCAATTCCAATTAAAATCCCAATGATGTACCTTGCAGAAATAGAGCAAGCAATTATGAAATTCATCTGGAAGAATAAAAAACCTAGAATAGCTAAAGCAATCCTCAGTAGCAAGAGCGAAGCAGGGGGTATTGCAATACCAGATCTTCAACTCTACTACAAAGCAATAGTAACAAAAACGGCATGGTATTGGTACCAAAATAGACAGGTAGATCAATGGTACAGAATAGAGGACATGGACACAAACCCAAATAAATACAATTTTCTCATACTAGACAAAGGTTCCAACAATATGCAATGGAGAAAAGATAGCCTCTTCAACAAATGGTGCTGGGAAAACTGGAAAACCATATGCAATAGAATGAAATTTAACCCCTATCTCTCACCCTACACAAAACTCAACTCAAAATGGATCAAGGACCTCGGAATCAGACCAGAGACCCTGCATCTTATAGAAGAAAAAGTAGGTACAAATCTTCAACTTGTTGGCTTAGGATCAGACTTCCTTAACAGGACTCCCATAGCACAAGAAATAAAAGCAAGAATCAACAACTGGGATAGATTTAAACTAAAAAGCTTTCTCTCAGCAAAGAAAACTATCAGAAATGTGAAGAGAGAGCCTACAGAGTGGGAGAATATCTTTGCCAACCATACCTCAGATAGAGCGCTAATTTCCAGAATCTATAAAGAACTCAAAAAACTCTACACGAAGAATACAAATAATCCAATCAACAAATGGGCTAAGGAAATGAACAGACACTTCACAGAAGAAGATATACAAGTAATCAACAGATATATGAAAAAATGTTCAACATCCCTAGTAATAAGAGAAATGCAAATCAAAACTACCCTAAGATTTCATCTCACCCCAATTAGAATGGCGATTATCAAGAACACAAGCAACAATAGGTGTTGGCGAGGATGTGGTGAAAAAGGAACACTCATACATTGCTGGTGGGTTTGCAAATTAGTGCAGCCACTCTGGAAAGCAGTGTGGAGATTCCTCAGAAAGCTTGGAATGGAACCACCATTTGACCCAGCTATCCCACTCCTTGGCCTATACCCAAAGGACTTAAAATCAGCATACTACAGAGATACAGCCACATCAATGTTCATTGCTGCTCAATTCACCATAGCCAGATTGTGGAACCAACCTAGATGCCCTTCAATTGATGAATGGATAAAGAAACTGTGGCATATTTATACAATGGAATATTACTCCGCAATGAAGAATGATAAAATTATGGCATTTGTAGGCAAATGGTCGAAATTGGAGAATATCATGCTAAGTGAGATAAGCCAATCTCAAAAAACTAAAGGACGAATGATCTCGCTGATAAGCGGATGAGGACATATAATGGGGGTGGGAGGGGTTAGCATTAGGTTTAGGGTTAGGTTTAGATTTAGGCTAAGGAGAGCGGTAAGAATGAAGGAAAGAAGGACTGTATAAAGGGAAAAGGGTGGGAGGGGTGGGGGGGAAGGGAAAAAAAAGAAACATCATTACCCTATGTAAACGTAAAAAAATAAAAAAATAAATAAATAAATAAATAAAAATTGCTTTTATACTCTAAACCTCTATCTTATTTATGTTCTTTATGATATACAAAATATTTCACAATAATAAAAAATACATTTCATATTTGCACTGGCCGTTTAATTGTTTATCAGCCTCCTGAAAGAGGTGTCCTGAAAAATATGATCCATTCAAATGTATTATGAACTAATTAAATTTTAAGATGGTGTTCGGAGGTCTCAAGTTCTTGCCAATGATTGTGCCTTTTGAAAAGGTACCTTATGAACAACTAATTAAAATATTTAATTGAAAATGTAAACTTACACCAGCAAAAAAAATTTAAACTCAATCAACTGATTTTAAACTATGTGAAGTAATTAACAAGTGTCTTTTGAAAGTAAAAGTTATACTCTTATTAGTTCAAAGATAAATTCTCTACAGTAATGTGAAAATGCAATTATAATTCAAACTTTTAATCATTATTTTTGTTTTTAACACCAATATCACATTTAAAAAGTATAAACATTTCTATATTGTTAGAACTGACAAAAATGCTAAAAGTATACTTACATCTGTAGTAATAAGATATAAAATTAAACCAATTTGGTGTGAAAAAATAAAAAAATAGAAAAAATAAAGTGCCCCCCCCCAAATTATTTTTCAGAAATAAAGAAGTCAAATTGTACTTTGAAAGAAAAATAATTTTATTAATTAGACTGGAGGGAAAGGCCTCTCAGTATCTTTAAGTTTGTCTTTTATGTAATGTGACTTTAAATAGGTTATACTAAATATCATGACATGTAATATTTCAAGCAGTTTTTTTAGTTCATAAATTCAAATGGACCTAAAATATTTTGAGATATTCTCTTTGGAGAATTGAAGAGAGTTTCATGTGCAGGCACACCTACATTATATTAAATATGTCTAACAGGCTATTTGTAGCTCGAAGGAAGACTGATAATCTTCCAAACAAAAAGTTCAACCTGCGGGGGGCTTAGGAGTACAAGTGTATTGAGATCAAGAGCAATAAAGAAACATGTCATTTGACTTGTTTGTGATAGAGAGAATATAACAAATATTTGAAAAGAGGCAGATGTCAAATAAAGGTGTTCTTTTCTTACACTCCTCCAAAACTCAACAGAGAAGACATTTGCTGATCAAGAGGAATGGGGCAAGAACAGAGTTCATGAGAGCTCTGTCCAACTCCCAGAGTGCAGGAACCTCATTACTGCCATCTAAACTTTTCTGAGCAAACTTTTTGCTATCCATTTACTTTTTAAAATTTCTTTATTTCTATTAACACTGCTTTCTTCTCCATATATGTAGAAAAAAAGAACCAATACATTTTTATAAAACTTACTTTGTTTTACATTTATATAAAGGGACCAAGTCAATAGATCAGTTACTCTTGATGGGAAAGATGAAAAATGGCTGCTTTTTAACACTGAGGCATGAGCTATGTTCTCACTATTCCCAAGTTACTTACACTATTTTTACTTCTCCTAAAAAGGGTGTTTTATAGAGATTCAAATAAAATTAGCTACACTGTTCACAATTGTTTTCTTACTCCTTGGGTTGAATGTGGTGAGTTTTTATAGTAATATGGTCAATCTGTTAACACAACAATCATGCAAATGCACAGAAGTTGCTTTTATTCCTAATATGCTAAGCAAAAAGTCAGAGTTGGGGATATATTCATATACAAAGCCATGATTACAAAATTGACTCTTGCTCACGAGGGAAGGTAGATATTGAGTCACTTAGAACTCTTAACTTTACAGTGGAAGTAAAGAATGTCTTTACCTCTCAGCACAGGTTCCGCTAAGCTTGGCTTACTATCCTCTTCCACTCAAACTTCCTCCACATGGAACCAGAGTGGAAACAAATTCATTCACATGACAATTTATTAACTGCCATCAACCAACACTTACACACAGAAGGCACAAACTTCACAGAAATAGTACTTAGAAGAAAACTAGGAAGTAAAACTACCTGGAAGACAAATTTAGCTGCATGCGTGTGTGTGTGTGTGTGATATAAATTAAGCTATGAAAGAAGTTTTGTGGAAAGATCTTACTAGGAAGTTCATTCACAGTGTTATATGTAGACTTCCAAAGGTATTGGCTAACACTGACTTTTTTATTTTTTCCCCAAAAATACTATGTATACAAAGGAAAAGTGTTCATCACCCACATTTATACAAAGGAAATTCATAAATTAATG
Source organism: Sciurus carolinensis (assembly GCF_902686445.1). NCBI lineage: Eukaryota > Metazoa > Chordata > Mammalia > Rodentia > Sciuridae > Sciurus > Sciurus carolinensis. Next base: position 7,713,677 of record NC_062231.1, on the reverse strand, counting down.
ACTTTATGAAGTTTACTGGATTTTCACTCTATTGTATCAAACAGTTTACCTCTAAATATTTTTAACTCCTCCTGGATTCCTTTTCTTGGTTGCACGTACCAACATCATCGTCTGTCCCATCGATTTGGACCTCCTCCAGGCAGTCTTTCCCAATGTCTTTTCCCATCAGTGGATCGGACGCCCTCTCGATGTCTCCTCATAGTTGTCCTCGGAATCCACTTGTGTTTCTGGCAACCCACTCAGGTCCATGTCACCAGCCTCACTTTCTGTGGCCTTAAAATGAACATTCAAGATATTTAAAAGACTAACTTTGGGAACCCAAATAGATAAGAACAATTATAGTTCAAAGAGGTTATGTTGTATTCATTTTTTCTGTAGTTAAGTCAGAAGGACTGGACATTCAACTATTTGTGCATCAGACAGTATAAAGAGAAGTACTTCAACAAAATCATTATTATATATCAAATGTTAGGATGAATGATTTTTAATCTCAGCAGTTTTTATTTCTTATCTGAGCCATCACACAGCATTTGAAACATAGTAGAATAAAGAATAAAAAATAGTACTTGTTTTCATTTCATTTTTCAAATAGAACAATTTCAGCTATGAATTAAAGGGTAACAATTTGTTAATTCTGAACAATTCTTCCTCCAGAAGAACTGGTATGAATTTATTAATGCCAAGAAAACTAAACTGATTTCCCCCTTTTAGACAGTCTTTTAGGAGAAATGAACCACAAATCAAAGGTAACTTGATAAAAACACAAACCAAACAATTAGTCAAAATTAGTTAAAATGACTACTCTTAAAGTATACATCAATAAACAGTAGAGGAGATCACATATGCCTAAAGATGGCACATTCTGTCTTCCCATTTACCAACACACCTGACTACATTACCAAATGTCAACTTAAAAAGACAAACATCAGGGGCTGGGATTATAGCTCAGTGGAAGAGCGCTTGCCTAGCACATGTGAAGCTCTGGGTTCAATCCTCAGCACCACAATAAAATTAATAAAATAAAGATACTCTGTCCATCTACAACTAAAAATATTTTTTTTAAAAAAAGACATACACCAACACCTGAATAACCTGAATATTTATTTTCTTAATCACCAGTCACTTATTTCAAGATGGTCTATTCTGCTGGGCTTTCTGAAGTCTAAAGAAGTTGCTAATGTTTACTATGATTACATTTTCATCCATTTAACCTTAACTTTAAAGACTCTAGTACTCATTATCTCATAGTTTCCAATATACTATCAGTACTCTATACACAACTTCTTTAATATTAGGACAAATGGAAGAAGCAGCACTACTGACAAAAGCAATAAAAACAATTATTCTTTCAGGTTCATCTATAATTGTTTAAAATATAAATATACACATATACACACACTACACACACACACACACACACACACAAACACACACACACCCACATACATACATACATGAATTGTATTTGGTTTTATTGACATTATATGCATAGAATTCACCAAATGCTTATAAATAGAATGAATTTAATTCAATGTTACCTATATCAATCCTGAACATCACAAATGTATTTTTCTAACTGAAATACTAAACTCTGGAAAACATCTTATTGTAAAGTTAACTCTGTAAAGAAAATGTGTATGATAAAGCTTACCAATTTAAGTTCAAAATCCACATGCTTTTTTTAAAGACAACAAAGAGCTTTAAGAATATATAAAGATTTTTTAATGAAAAATCATAAAATATTGACCCTGATAATAATACTTGGCTAAACACTGAATACTTAACAATGTGCTTTAACCACTACTCATATATTAACTCATTTAATCCTAAAACAATTCTATGAATTAAGAGGCACTAACTCTTATTATTCTCTGAAAACTCAGGTAAAGAAAGATTATTTTTCCAAGTTAATGCTGCTGGCAAATTGTAATATCAAGATTAGAAACTAGAAATTTGACCAGCACAACCTAATCTGCCCCTTTATACTTAACAACTACAAACAAATGTGACTTTCAGAAGGATGTGTACACTTTTCTTATAATTTCAATTGAATAGTTTAAAGAATGAATTGTGCTACTTTCTTATCAATGAAGATTCACCTTTTAAAGTCTTGGTTTATATCACAGAACATAAGATTTAGTCCTACATTTTGAAGCAATACAAGCACTTGCTAAAATTTTCTTAAGAGTAACAGAATTTTAATCACATTCAGTTATTTAGGTATAATTTCCTGAACTTAAGAAACATGTTTTCTAATAAGAAATACCTAAGTGAAATGGAAAATTATTAAAGATAGGGAACCTAATGTCTACAAAAGCCCCTTAAACAAAGCCTTAATGCTACTGACCATTGTCAGCAGAGGAGCATTCCAGGTAGAAGAGGCATCTGCAGCCCAGTCAGGGGGAATTAAATTATGACACACTCAGAAACTTGTCTCTTTATTTAAATTTGGAATTCAGAGATATATCTCTAGATTCCAGAAAGAAACTGGAGTAGCAGAACTTGAAGTGATTTTGACCACAGGCCAAGGCTGTGGTCAGGGAAACCAGGACAGCATCGCTGTTATCCCTACCTTATTTCTGAAGTCTAAAGAAGTTGCTAATGTTTACTATGATTACATTTTCATCCATTTAACCTTAACTTTAAAGATTCTAGTACTCATTATCTCATAGTTTCCAATATACTATCAGTCCTCTATGCACAATTTCTTTAATATTAGGACAAACGGAAGAAGCAGCACTACTGACAAAAGCAATAAAAAGAATTTAACTTATATTTGGAATAACTAAAGGTTATTGTTTAATTTTTAAAACAGATAGCATATGCTAAAAGATGAAAAATCTATTATACCATCCCAAAGAAGTCATTATAATTTAAATAAAATAAATTTAAGTCCTGTCTCCAATCCATGCTGGTGCCTAAACTTTGGAATATTAATTGGTGTCATCTTTTCAAAACTGAACCTTCCACTTCATTTGATCATAGTTGTCTGCTATCTCTGTGTGTATTCCATTGTTTAAGAAACAAGCTGTTGATAAAATAACATTCATTAAATCAATATTTGGAAGATTGCTTTTATTTAGAATAAATTTCCATTTTATTTTAAGATATTATAGAATTCCCTAAATCAAACATTTTAAAAGACCTTGATAAGTAACCTTTTAGGAATCTAGTAATGTCAACCACAGTTACTGTGAAAGGCAAGATGTTTGGAGATCAAGTAAAGTTGAAAGGCTAAGGAACAAAATCTGGTCTCCAGCAGAAGAGAACTAAACCCTGAGAGCCTGGAACCCAGTATTTACTGAATTTATATCAGCTTAAGGAACAAAGGAACTTGGTTTAGTGCTCCAATTCTCGCCTCTACCCTTCATTATGTGATTTCAGCAAAGCAACTGAACCCCCATGAACTTGTGTGTTCAACTGTCAACTGGAGCTACAGCTGCTCACATTCAAAGGACAACTTTTAGATTCAATAAGGGGAAAGGATTCCAGTTATAGCCCTAGATCATAAGTCCCATCCTCAAGAGAATACATTTTTCTCCTTAGTCCTTACATACATTATACATCTCTCTAGATCAGCAATGAGTCTGGCACACAATTTATATTTGAAGAATCTGACAAAAAAAAATTCTGCCAGGTGCAGTGGCTCAAGGGGCTGAGGCAGGAGGATTACAACTTCAAAGCCAGCCTGAGAACAATTAAGATACTCTGTCTCAAATGAAATAGAAAACAGGGCTGGGAATGTGGCTCCATGACTGAATGCCCCTGAGTTCAATCCTGGGCATCCCCTGTGGAAAAAAAAATCTATTACATGCCCATGCCCAACTCCCTATGCACCTGTAAACAAATTTCTTTTCTTTTTAACTTTATTTATTTTTTTAATGTGGTGCCGAGATTTGAACTCAGTGCTTCACACATGCTAGGCAAGTGCTCTACCTCTGGACCACAATTTCAGCCCCACTATAAACAAATTTCTTTCTGATTAAATATACACATCAAATTCTTGTCAAATGGTTTATATAATGATACAGACATTGTGACCCTATGTACATGTATGATTACACAAATGTTTCTTACTTATTATAATAAGTGGTGCATTTTCATCGTCTTTTGGCTTCTTGGTGATCCTCTGTGGAAGTATTTCCTGCTTAATTTCTCTCTTTCTTAGCAGCTTTGAATTCACCTTTATTTATTTATTTATTTTTATTATTATTGTATACAAATGGGATACATGTTGTTTCTCTATTTGTACATGGAGTCAAGGCATACCATTTGTGTAATCATACGTTTACATAGGGCAATGATGTTTGATTCATTATATTTTCCCTTCCCACTCACCCCTCCCACCCCTCTTTTCCCTCTATACAGTCCTTCTTTCCTTCATTTTTACCACACTCCTTATCCCTAACCCTAAACCTAACCCTAAACCTAATGCTAACTCCTCCCACCCCCAATATATGTCCTCATCTGCTTATCAGTGAGATCATTCGTCCTTTAGTTTTTTGAGATTGGCTTATCTCACTTAGCATGATATTCTCCAATTTCATCCATTTGCCTGCAAATGCCATAATTTTATCATTCTTCCTTGTGAAGTAATATTCCATTGTATATATATGCCACAGTTTCTTTATCCATTCATCAACTGATGGGCATCTAGGTTGGTTCCACAATCTGGCTATGGTGAATTGAGCAGCAATGAACATTGATGTGGCTGTATCTCTGTAGTATGCTGATTTTAAGTCCTTTGGGTATAGGCCAAGGAGTGGGATAGCTGGGTCAAATGGTGTTTCTATTCCAAGCTTTCTGAGGAATCTCCATATGGCTTTCCAGAGTGGCTGCACTAATTTGCAACCCCACCAGCAATATATGAGTGTTCCTTTTTCACCACATCCTCGCCAACACCTGTTGTTGCTTGTGTTCTTGTTAATCGCCATTCTAATTGGGGTGAGATGAAATCTTAGGGTAGTTTTGATTTGCATTTCCCTTATTACTACAGATGTTGAACATTTTTTCATATATCTGTTGATTGTTTGTACATCTTCTTCTGTGAAGTGTCTGTTCATTTCCTTAGCCCATTTGTTGATTGGATTATTTGTATTCTTGGTGTAGAGTTTTTTGTGTTCTTTATACATTCTGGAAATTAGCGCTCTATCTGAGGTATGGTTGGCAAAGATATTCTCTCACTCTGTAGGCTCTCTCTTGACATTGCTGATAGTTTCCTTTGCTGAGAGAAAGCTTTTTAGTTTAAATCTATCCCAGTTGTTGATTCTTGCTTTAATTTCTTGTGCTATGGGAGTCCTGTTAAGGAAGTCTGATCCTAAGCCAACAAGTTGAAGATTTGAACCTACTTTTTCTTCTATAAGATGCAGGGTCTCTGATCTGATTCTGAGGTCCTTGATCCATTTTGAATTGAGTTTTGTGTAGGGTGAGAGTTAGGGGCTCAATTTCATTGTGTTGCATATGGTTTTCCAGTTTTCCCAGCACCATTTGTTGAAGAGGCTATCTTTTCTCCATTGCATATTGTTGGAACCTTTGTCTAGTATGAGAAAATTGTATTTATTTGGGTTTGTGTCCATGTCCTCTATTCTGTACCATTGATCTACCTGTCTATTTTGGTACCAATACCATGCCGTTTTTGTTACTATTGCTTTGTAGTAGAGTTGAAGATCTGGTATTGCAATACCCCCTGCTTCGCTCTTGCTACTGAGGATTGCTTTAACTATTCTAGGTTTATTATTCTTCCAGATGAATTTCATAATTGATTGCTCTATTTCTGCAAGGTACATCATTGGGATTTTAATTGGAATTGCATTGAATCTGTATAGCACATTAGGTAGTATGACCATTTTAACAATATTAATTCTGCCTATCCAAGAACATGGGAGATCTTTCCATCTTCTAAGGTTTTCTTTAATTTCTTTCTTTAGTGTTCTGTAGTTCTCATTGTACAGGTCTTTCACCTCTATTGTGAGATTGATTCCCAAGTATTTTATTTTTTTTGATGCTATTGTGAATGGGGTAGTTTTCCTAATTTCTCTTTCTGAAGATTCATCACTTATGTACAAAAATGCATTGGATTTATGAGCATTGATATTGTAACCTGCTACTTTACTGAATGCACTTATGAGTTCTAAAAGTTTTCTGGTGGAATTTCCAGGTTCCTCTAAATATATAATCATGTCATCAGCGAACAGGGATAGTTTGAGTTCTTCTTTTCCAATTCGTATCCCTTTAATTTCTTTGGTTTGTCTAATTGCTCTGGCTAGAGTCTCAAGGACAATGTTGAATAGAAGTGGTGAAAGAGGGCATCCCTGCCTTGTTCCAGTATTTAGGGGGAATGCTTTCAGTTTTTCACCATTTAGAATGAAATTGGCCATGGGCTTAGCGTAGATTACCTTTATAATGTTAAGGAATGTTCCCACTACCCCAATTTTTTTTAGTATTTTGAGCATGAAGGGGTGCTGTATTTTATCGAATGCTTTTTCTGCATCTATTGAAATAATCATGTGATTTTTAACTTTAAGTCTGTTGATATGGTGAATGACATTTATTGTTTTCCAAATGTTGAACCAACCTTGCATCCCTGGGATAAACCCACTTGATCATGGTGCACTATCTTTTTAATATATATTTGTATGCGATTTGCTAAAATTTTGTTGAGAATTTTTGCTTCGATGTTCATTAAGGATATTGTTCTGAAATTTTCTTTCCTCGATGTGTCTCTGTCTGGTTTAGGTATCAGGGTGATATTGGCTTCATAGAACGAGTTTGGGAGGGTTCCCTCCTCTTCTATTTCATGAAATACTTTGAGGAGTATTGGAATGAGCTCTTCTTTAAAGGTTTTGTAGAACTCGGCTGAGCACCCATCTGGTCCTGGACTTTTCTTTGTTGGTAGGCTTTTGATGACCTCTTCTATTTCATTGCTTGAAATTGGTTTATTTAAGTTGTGTATGTCCTCCCCGTTCAGTTTAGGTAATTCATATGTCTCTAGAAATTTGTTGATGTCTTCGAGGTTTTTTGTTATGTTGGAGTATAGATTTTCAAAATAGCTTCTACTCATGTTTTGTATTTCAGTCATGTCTGTTGTGATGTTTCTTTGTTCATTCTGAATTTTAGTAATTTGAGTTTTCTTTCTCTTTCTCTTTGTTAGTGTGGCTAAGGGTTTATCAATTTTGTTTATTTTTTCAAAGAACCAACTGTTTATTTTGTTAATTTTTCCAATTGTTTCTTTTGTTTCGATTTCATTGATTTCGGCTCTGATTTTAACTATTTCCTGTCTTCTACTACTTTTGGTATTAGTCTGCTCTTCTTTTTCTAGGGCTTTGAGCTGTAGTGTTAAGACGTTTATTTGTTGATTTCTACTTCTTTATTTGAATGCGCCCCATGAAATAAATCTTCCTCTAAGTGCTGCTTTCATAGTGTCCCAGAGATTTTGATATGATGTGTCTTTGTTCTTGTTTACTTTTAAGAATTTTTTTATTTCCCTCCTGATGTCTTCTGTTATCCATTCATCATATAATAGTGTATTATTTAATCTCCAGGTATTGGAGAAATTTCTGTTTTTTATTCTGTCATTTATTTCTAATTTCAATCCATTATGATCTGATAGAGTACAAGGTAGTATCTCTATCTTCTTGTATTTGCTAACAGTAGCTTTGTGGCATAAAATATGGTCTGTTTTAGAGAAGGATCCATGTGCTGCTGAGAAGAAAGTGTGTTCATTCTTTGTTGGATGGTATATTCCATATATGTCCATTAAATATAAATTGCTGATTGTGTTATTGAGATCTATGGTTTCTTTATTCAATTTTTGTTTGGACGATCTATCCAGTGGTGACAGAGGTGTGTTAAAATCGCCTAGTATTATTGTGTTGTGGTCTATTTGATTTCTGGAATTGAGAAGGATTTGTTTGATGTACGTGGATGAGCCAATGTTCGGGGCATAGATATTTATGATTGTTATGTCTTGCTGATTTATGCTTCCCTTAAGCAGTATGTAATGTCCTTCTTTATCCCTTCTGACTAGTTTTGGCTTGAGGTCCACTTTATCTGAAATGAGGATGGATACTCCAGCTTTTATGCTGTGTCCGTGTGCATGGTATGTTTTTCCCCATCCTTTCACCTTTAGTCTATGGGTATCCCTTTCTATGAGATGAGTCTCTTGCAGGTAGCATATTGTTGGATTTTTCTTTTTAATCCAATCTGCCAGTCTATGTCTTTTGATTGATGAATTCAGGTCATTAACATTCAGGGTTATTATTGAGATATGATTTGTATTCCCAGTCATTTGACTCATATTTGTTTTTTGACATGATTTGGTTTCTTCTTTATTTGGCTATTCCTTTAGGCTAGCGCCTCCTGTTGCTGATTTGCATCGTTGTTTTTCATCTCTTCCTCATGGAATATTTTGCTGAGAATGTTCTGTAATGCTGGCTTTCTTTTTGTAAATTCCTTTAGCTTTTGTTTATCATGGAAGGATCTTATTTCATCGTCAAATTTGAAGGTAAGTTTTGCTGGGTATAAGATTCTTGGTTGGCATCCGTTTTCTTTCAGGGCTTGGTGAATGTTGTTCCAGGCCCTTCTAGCTTTTAGGGTCTGGATTGAAAAATCTGCTGATATTCTTATTGGTTTCCCCTCTGAATGTAATTTGATTCTTTTCTCTCGCGGCCTTTAAAATTCTGTCTTTATTTTGTATGTTAGGTATCTTCATAATAATGTGCCTTGGTGTGGGTCTGTTGTAATTTTGTATGTTTGGAATTCTATAAGCCTCTTGTATTTGGTTTTCCATTTCATTCTTCAGATTTGGGAAATTTTCTGATATTATTTCTTTGAATAGATTGTTCATTCCTTTGGTTTGTTTATCTAAACCTTCCTCAATCCCAATAATTCTTAAATTTGGCCTTTTCATGATATCCCATAATTCTTGTAGATTCTGTTCATGATTTCTTACCATCTTCTCTGTTTGGCCAACTTTGTTTTCAAGATTAAATAATTTCTCCTCAATGTCTGTTGTTCTGTCTTCCAGGTGTTCTATCCTATTGGTTATGCTTTCTATGGAGTTTTTAACTTGGTTTATTGTTTCCTTCATTTCAAGTATTTCAGTTTGCTTTTTTTTCAGTATCTCTAACTCTTCATTGAAATAATCTCTTGCTTCCCATATTTGGTCTTTTAACTGTTGATTGGTGCGATCATTTAATGCCTGCATTTGCTCTTTCATCTCCTCCTTCAATGCCTGCATTTGCTCTTTCATCTCCTCATTTGCTTCTCTGATTGTTTTAATTATGTACATTCTGAACTCCCTTTCTGACATTTCTTCTGCTGTGCTGTCATTGGGTTTTATTGATGTAGTATCTAGGTTTATTTGGGGCATTTTCTTCCCTTGTTTTCTCATATTGGTCAGATGTCAGTGGGAATCTGAGATATTGCAGATTTCCTCTATTGGCTTACAGTGTCCCGGTAGATTTCCAGTGTATCACCTCCCAGCCTTCAGTAGCCTGAAGTCTTGGAGGAACTTGATAATGCAATGCTCCCGAAGAAAGCTGCCCCTAGCCTCTACTGGTTCCAGGGCTTAGAGCTGGCTCTGTGCGGTAAGGCTCTCACTGGGGGCCTGCACCGTGCAGCTGGCAGTGTGTGGGGAGCCCACTTCTGGAGTGTGGAAGGCTACCTTGGGAAGACTGTAGCTGCCCTGTCCTGCTCTGATAAGCCACCCCTATCTGTTCCTCGCACCTAGGCCAAGTTTCACCCAGTGGGGGGACTCACCCCGTGACTCTATTTTTGTCCAAGTCTCTCAATGCCTCCCCTTCTTGGATCCTGGGTTCTGGAGCAACTGGAGATGCAGTCACCCTCTAGGTCGCCATCTTGGATCGCCCCTTGTAAAGAGCCTGCGGCCGGAGTGGGCAGAGCCGCCTGGAGAAGTCTCTGGCTGCGCTGCCCTGATCCCAGAGGCTGCTTGTGGATTGAAGCTCTCCGTTGGCTCAGGGACTTGTGGCTGGCTCTATATAGAAAGGCTCTCACTGGGTGGTCTGTTCCGAGAAGCTAGCCTTGAAAGGTGCCTCCCACCGCAGGGGTCCAGGCTGCTTGGGGAGGTAGCTGGCTGCCCTGTCCTGGTACCTGAAGCCGCTTGCGGGCCTGAGTATGCCGCGCTGGCTCCAGGACTTGGAGCTTGTTCTGATCAGAAAGGCTCTCAGTAGGGGTCCTGCTCCAAGAACCTGGAGAAGCTGGCTGTGTGGGAGAGGCCCAGCGCCAGAGTGCACAGGGCTGCCTGTGGAAGACTCTAGCTGCCCTGCCCTGCTCTGATAAGCCACTTCTATCTGGGCCTGCCACCCGGGCCGAACTTTACCCAGTGGGCAGACTCACCCGTGGCTCTATTTTGGTCTGAGTCTCTCAATGCCTCCCCTTCTTAACTCCTGGGTTCTGGAGCAACTGGAGATGCAGTCCCCCTCTAGTCCGCCATCTTGGATCGCCCCATGGAAAGAGCCTGCAGCTGGTGTGGGCAGAGGCACCTGAAGAACTCTCTGGCTGCCCTGTCCTGATCCCAGAGGCTGCTTGCGGATCAAAGCTCTCTGTTGGCTCGGGGACTTGTGGCTGTCTCTATGTAGAAAGGCTCTCAGGGGCGGTCTGTTCCGAGAAGCTAACCTTGAAAGGCGCCTCCCACCGCAGGGGTCCAGGCTGCTTGGGGAGGTCTCTGGCTGCCCTGTCCTGGTACCTGAAGCCGCTTGCGGGCCTGAGTATGCTGCGCTGGCTCCGGGACTTGGAGCTTGTTCTGATCAGACAGGCTCTCAGTAGGGGGCCTGCTCCAGGAACCTGGAGAAGCTGGATGTGTGGGAGAGGCCCAGCGCCAGAGTGCACAGGGCTGCCTGTGGAAGACTCTAGCTGCCCTGCCCTGCTCTGATAAGCCACCTCTATCTGGGCCTGCCACCTGGGCTGAGCTTTACCCAGTGGGCAGACTTACCCGTGGTTCTATTTTGGTCCGAGTCTCTCAATGCCTCCCCTTCTTAACTCCTGGGTTCTGGAGCAACTGGGGATGCAGTCCCCCTCTAGTCCACCATCATGGATCGCCCCGTGGAAAGAGCCTGCAGCTGGAGTGGGCAGAGCCGCCTGAAGAACTCTCTGGCTGCCCTGCCCTGATCCCAGTGGCTGCTTGCGGATCAGAGCTCTCCGTTGGCTCGGGGACTTGTGGTTGTCTCTATGTAGAAAGGCTCTCACTGGGCGATCTATTCCGAGAAGCTAGCCTTGAAAGGCACCTCCCACTGCAGGGGTCCTGGCTGCTTGGGGAGGTTGCTGGCTGCCCTGTCCTGGTCCCTGAGGTCACTTTTAACGTGAAGAAACTTTTCTGTACTGTTCTGGCATGACACTTCAATGAATGCCTGCCATTTTTCAAAACCATGGAATTCATTTTACAAAGACTGATCTCTAATGTGGGGAAATGAAAAAAAAAACTTTAAAAATGAAGTGATCTGAGTAACTGACATTTTGACAAATGCTGTTTGAACTGGAATAGATAACATCTGCAGTAAAGCACACCAACACTGTAATAGGTAAGCAAGTTTGTTAGAGAAATATTGATAAGTAATTCATAAACTGCTCTTAGAATGAAAGAAATATGGATAGGGTTGGTAGTGGGCACTGGGCTGTGTGCTATTGGACAACAAAGAAACCATCAAGAAAGGAAATCTAGACTGAGCCTGCTGCATTCTCTCATGATCAGATACAGCAACATGGACTTGCATAGCTTGGCAATGATACACATGGAAAAATCCAGAAACAAAGATGAAAGTGCCTAAATACCACAATTAGCATAAGTTCAGATATGACTCCCAGTTCTGTTAAGATTGTCCAGAGCAGTGACAACTACTGCTTTTATGATCCTGCATTATACTTCTTGAAAATTCTTTTAATGAAATTATATTTCAAGAATATTTTTCCCTTTTATATTCAAAATATTGATACATAGTGCCCTCTTTTCACAAATATTTTAGCAGCCAGGTGTGTGCATGCCTCAGCTATAATCCCAGGTACTTCAGAGGCTATAGCAGGAGAATTTCAAGTTGGAAACCATCATCCCAAATTTTGAGAGAATACCTGAACTTAAAAAAAAGATGGGGATTAGATTGGTAGTAGGGTGCTGCTGGTTTCACATCCTTATACCACTGTGAGTGTGTGTTTTTGTGTAGTAGTGGGACTCAAGGGACCAGCAACATGCTAAGCAAGTGTTTTGCCACTGAGCTACATTCTCAGTTCCCCATGTAGCAATTTTTTAAAAAATAAATGAAATGAGATTCCAGTTCAAACCCAGTCAGACAGCTCAATTTAAAAATTGAAAAAAAAACAAGAAAAATAACAACAATATTTGGTGACAAAGTAAAGAAATTGCCATTCCCATAAATTTCTGCTAGAAATGAAAAATGACATACAGAAGTACAGAAAGCAGTTCGATGATTCCTAAAACGTGCAATATGAAGTATCACATGCCCCACCAACTGTACTCCCAGTTCTATACCTAAATGAACTGAAAACAGACACTCAAACACTTGTATATGAATATTTATAGCAGCATCATTCACACAAGCAAAAAGGTGAAGACAACCCAAAAGTCCATCAACAAATGAATGCATAGACCAAATGTGCTGTGTGTACACATATATGACACAAAATCAAAGCAATGCTGATACATGCCACAACATAGATACATATCAAAAATATTAAAATAAGTAGGCAAAACCAGAATAAAAAAATCATATTTGGTATAATTCTATTCATGTGTAATATTCAGGACATGGAAATTCAGCAACTGAAAATGAAGTGGTAGGTGGTCAGCAGGGCCTGGGAGAATGTGCAAGAAAGTATTTGCTTCATAGATACTTGGTTTTCTTTTTTAGTGACTAAAAGATCAGGAAGAAGATAAATGCAATTATACAGCAATATTGTCAGTGTCACTAGATTATGGATTTTAAATGGTCACTATTATCAGAACTTAACCTAACAATAATCAGAAATATGACCACACACAACACTGAAAGTCTACTTAATTGCAAAGGATACCACCTCATCATGGTGAGTGACAGAAAGTGTGGAGCTAGAGATTTCCACATGTACTCTACACTCCAGATTCAAACCTTGACTGGTAACTCTGGTTTCTAGAAGTTTTGAGACTATTATGTGTTGAGTCTTATTCCAGGTTATTTATATACTTTAATCCTTACATTTCCACAAGGTGTACAGCCTATGTGCAGGAATCCTAATTTTATTTATTTTTAAAATTTTATTTTGGTACCAGGGATTGACCCAGGAGAGTTTAACCACAGAGCCACATCCCAAGCCTTTTTCATTTTTTTTTATTTTGAGAAAGGATCTGCAAAGTTGCTTACGGCCTCACTAAGTTGACAAGGCTGGCCTTGAACTTGCAATCCCACTGCCTCAGTCTCCTAAACCACTGGGATTACAGACCTGTGCCAACACAACTAATGAATCTGATTTTACAGATAACTAAATTAAGGCTCAGAGATAGACGGTTCCAAGCTCACCCACCATGCAGACCAGGGGTATGACTACTCCTTGAATCCCAAACTATTCTTTTATCTATATCAATAATAAGCCTGTTAGTGGTTGTGTCTAGGTGGAAGGGGAGGAAAGAAGCAGGAATTTAAAAGGGGCACCAGAATATGTTCAGTGTGATATCAGTGTTCACTGTCTTGATTGTGGTGATGGTTTCATAGAGGTAAGAATATATCAAAACACAATGAATTGTTCATTCAATGTGTACAGTTTACATTAACTGAATAATGTTGTTTTCCTAAAATTAATGAATGATCTGAGGAGACACCTCAACCAAGGGAAAAAGAGATAAGATTAAGCACAGGAAAAGATGCTCAACATCATGGATCATAGTGAATTGCAACTAATGCATCCATACTCATGGTTAGAATTCAAAAGTCTGACAATATCAATTGCTGCTAATGGAATAGGAACAACAGGAACACTCATTCATGGTAGTGAGATCACAAAATTGTACAGCCCACTTGGGAACAGCATTTGGCAATTTCTTATTCAGCTGTAGTCTCACCATATATCTACTGACCACATCCTAGGTGTTTATCTAATGCAGTTGAAATCTGATCTCCACATTAAATCCTGCATGCAAATATTGATAACTTCTTGGACTGGGGATGTGGCTCAGTGGTAGAACACTTGCCTAGCAAGCATGAGGCTTCAATCCCCAGAGTCACACACAAAAAACCCTTTCTAGCTTCTTTACTTATAATTACTGAGAACAGCAAACAATGGAGATATTCCATAATAAGTATTTGCATATTGTTAATCATAAAATAGACTCATTCATAAAATGAAGTGTCCCTCAGCTATAAAACAGTAGTGCAGTAACAAATGTGAAAAGACAAGAAGGCATCTTTAATGCTTCTTGCTTAGGGAAACTGCTGAGTTGAAATGCCCCATCTGTGTGATTCTGAGTATATGACACCATGGATAAGGGCAAACAACACACAATAATAAGATTAATGATTGCCAGGGATTCAGATGGAATAAGAGAGGATGGAGAAGTAAAGATCTGAGGGTTTTTGAACATTCAAAATCCACAAATCCCATTGTGTGGCTATTTCTGTTCTTATGGGTCCTCACCATGTGCATCTCTAGCAACCTGCTCCTCTGCACTGTGGCCACACCCAATAAGACCCAGCCTGGTCTTCTCACCCTCACTGAGAATTGTTCCCTTCTGCTCATGAGCTAGAAACAGGAGCCTGTTTCTTGCCCTGATGGCATTCAGAGATGTTTTATTTCTGGGTCTATGGTTCTTTCCAGCACATACATGATTTTTCTCTTGCATAGACATAAACAACAATTTGTGTCTCTTCATAGCTCCAGGTGTTCTCCAAGAAGCTCCCCAGAACAAAGGGCCACTCACTCAATCCTGCTGCTCATCAGCTTCTATGAGATCCTGTATTGTTTGGACTCCATCATTTCACTATTCATAGGCATGGCCTGGACCAGGGACCCCATTCTGCTCTGTCTCCATATGCTTGTGGCCAATGGCTATGGCACCATCCGTCCTTTGGTGCTGATCAGAGCTGATACTCAAATAATAAAAGTTATACAAACCAAATGGAAAATCAAAGATCAACTTCTGACTAACCTAAAGAAACTATGTCGCTGTCATTAAAATTATTTTCTCTATTTTGTAAAATTTTCCCTCTGAAAAAAAATATAAAGATAGGATTAACATTTCCTGTTAGAACAAAGTAATTAAATAGTAAATAGCTTTTGATTAATTTTTCCTGTGTCTAAATTATTTTTTTCAATATTTACATAGATTATCACAATATTGGGCTTCATTTGCATATTATAAAGTTTTATAGTTTACATTTACTTTGTATCTCACACCTTTACAGTGGAACTATTTTCTTTCTATATGCATTATAGTTCTTAAACTTCTATCAGTGAAATTGCATTAGAGGCATATTTGTGCTTTCTCTTTTTTGTCTGATAATAGGTGCATGCTTATATCCAAGCTACTTAGGGGAATGAGGCAGTAGGACTACAAACTTGAGAATACCCTCGGTAACTTAGTGACACTCTGTCTCTAAATAAAAATAAAAGGGTAGAAAAGGGGAGTAGCATCTTACTGTGCTAATATGGCCAAGTCCATGAACCACAGCATGCACAACCAATCCTGAAAATGGCACAGAAATGGCATCAAGAAACCCTGTTCACAAGGATATGAATCTCTTAAGGGGATAAACCCCACATTCTGAGAAACATATGTTTTGCCAAGAAGCACAAGAAGGACCTGAAAATGATGCAGGCAAGCAATGCCATGAAAGCACATGCTGAGGCTGTCAAGGTTCCGGTCAGGCCTCAGGAGATTAAGCCCAAGGTGCCAACTGGTGCCAGCTGCAAGCTTAACCTCCTTGCCTTGTTTGCCATCACAATCACAGGAAGCATGCTTATGCCCACAAAGCCAGGAAGTTCAGGTTCTGCCAGCCAAAGACCAAAGCCTAAGTCCAAGCCCAAACCCAAGCCAAGAATAAGTCTGCAACTCCAGCTCTGGTACTGGTTCTGGCTCCTGCTCCTGCTCTC
Organism: Sciurus carolinensis; assembly: GCF_902686445.1. Taxonomy (NCBI): domain Eukaryota; kingdom Metazoa; phylum Chordata; class Mammalia; order Rodentia; family Sciuridae; genus Sciurus; species Sciurus carolinensis. Next base: position 7,697,588 of record NC_062231.1, on the reverse strand, counting down.
ACTCTCAAGAGTGCCCAGGTCCCCAATGGTGCCCAGGTCCTTGTTAAGGGTCCATAGTAAAATCCTCTGTGAATGTGAGAACTGAAGGATGGTGTGACCCCTGAACTTCTGTCTATGGAAACTGGTTTAAATAAAAAGGCAGGAAATAAAAAAAGGGGGATAGGAGATGTTGGACCAGCCTGTGGTTCACTTCCCTATACCAAACCTACTGCTACAACAATCAGGAAAGCAAAATTCCATGAATACCATGAGATAGCAATTCATGAACAATAGAATGGCTGCATTTTTTAAAAAGGGGAAGTAAGTGTTGTTCACCACGCAAAGGAATTGGAAGCCACACTTCTGGAAAGAATATAAAATAGTATAGTAGTATAGAAAATAATTTGTTGGTTGCTAAACATTTAAACATAGAATTATCATATGACCTACTAATTCCATTCCTAGCTATATTCCCCAAAGTACTGAAAGCAGATATTCAGACATTTGTATATGAATGTTAGTGGCAGCACCATTCACATTAGGAAATAGATGACAATCCAAAGGTCCATCAAGAGAAGAATGAATAAAGAAATGTCTGAATATGCACTTGTACATTTGTTTATTCATATAAACAAATATATATCTATATATAGCATCCATATGTATGTTTGAATATTAGTCTGCCATATATATGTTTCAATATTACTCTGCCAAAACAAATGAAGTACTGATGCAGGCTATCAAATGGATAAATCTCAGAAATATTAAGTGAGGTAAACTAAGTCAGTCATGAAATGTTACATTTATATAAATGTAATTACATTTATATAAAACATCCAAAAGTTGGAAATCCCAGAGTCAGAAAGGAGAAAGGGGGTTTCCAGGGACTGGGAGGGTATGAATGTGAGTGTCTGCCTAACAGATACATGTTTTCTTCCAGTGATTAAAATGTTTGAAACAAGGTAAAGGTAGTAATTGTACTACCTTTGTATTATAACACAACGTTGTAAATGTCACTACATCACATATTTTATAATGTGCACTCTTATGAGAATGCAACCTCGCTAAAACCAATAAGAAAAAAATCCTGAAAGAGCTAAAGTCTACTCATTATAGTTCAAGGTGATAGAAAGAAACTGTGGAATTGGACATAACTTTCCTATTCTTGTATTTGCAAACACAACCAGGGTAAATCCACATCATGAACAACCACAATAGGATCCCAGATAGAATAAGTGATATTCCATGTAAGTATAATATACCTAAACACATTCTACTGTTATGTATATCTAAAAAGCACAAATAAAAGAAAGAGAAAGAAACTATGGAGTTATAGTCTCCTACTTGTACTCTGCATCACAAAAACCTAAAGCATTGTTGGTTACAATGGATTCCAGAAATTGAGAGACAACTCTCTCAGGCACTCTTCTTGGTTCATTATTTACTTTGTCCTTATCTTTCCAGTATCTTGAGTACTGGTTGGAAGAATACTGATCTTAGATGGAAGGTGACTGATTTGTCCAAGGACACCTGCCTTGGAGAATAATAATACTCTGAGGGATAATTTGTGGAACTTCAATCTACTCCATAATCTATCAAAATCTGAAGTCAGTCAGTGGTTGATTCTGATAGGAGGAGGAAGCAAGAGGGAGGAATTACAAAGCACACTAGGAACATTTTGGGTGTGAGGGCAACGTTAACTATCTTGATTGTGGTGATTGTTACATTGATTAACACGTCAAAACTTAACAAAGTATGCACTAAATATGAAGAGTTTATTGTATTTTAGATTTACCTAAATTTGTTAGTCACACCTATAAAAATGGCTAAAATTGAAAATCTGACAGTTCTGCCCACTTAGATATGACAGGAGGGAGTCGAGGAATTCAAGAATTATGTGGCATGACCACAGCAAGTATTTTATGTATATTTATGTGCAAATGCATAGTTTTAAACATTAAGTTTCTGACTTAGCAAAGTGGAAAACATTGTATTACTGTTTTATATCTTAAGTTTTTTTTTGTAAAGACTGTATATTGGGAAATCTGGGCATAGTATTTAGTATTTTGTGTTAGTCTGATCTGACATTAAATCTCAGACAATTACTGTTTTGTTTACATTTAGCACCTTACTAATTTTCTTGAGTGTTTTCTTATCTGTTAAGTAAGGGTAATAATATAATGTGCTGAATTGATATGAAGATTCTATTAAAAGCATCAAATTTAGTGCTAGATACATGGTAGGCTTTCAGTACATAATCATTATTATTATTTTTTAGGATTTTTTTCTTTTTATTTTACGATGATGCAGAAAGAATACACATCCAGTAGAAACCATACTTTGCCTTTTGAAATTTTGCTCTTTCCAAGCCTGGTGATATGAATTTAGATACTCTTAGGATGCTGGGTACCAGCAATAAGCTGCAGGTCGCAGTCAGCCATGTGATCATGAGGGGAAAACCTATATTCTATAGTGTGCTGTGTTGCTAAGCAAGGACATGTGGTAGGTCAGGTATATTAAGAGCATTTTCAACTTATGATATTTCCCATTTGCTGTGGGTTTATCTGGATGTAAGCCTATTGTAAGTCAAGGAACATCATCAATCTCAGTTGAACCCTGGCTCTTGAAAGAGTGAAAGCACTCCTTTGTTTCCTTTATTATTCTTACAACACACAGCTTAACATGATTAGAGGGTGAATCTGTCCATTCTGCTCTTTTAAGAGAAACTCTAGCCATTGCCTTTTCTTTGACTTCTTGATTGGGTAATTCTTCTTTTTATTTTTTTAACTATTTTTTAATTTAGCTTTTAATGTTTTACAGACTGCATTTTGATTCATTGTACACAATGGGGTATATCGATTCATTTCTATGGTCGTGCACTGCGTAGGTTCATACCATTTGTGTTTATGATTGTTATGTCTTGTTGATTTATGCTTTCCTTAAGCAGTATGAAATGTCCTTCTTTATCCCTTCTGACTAACTTTGACTTGAAGTCCACGTTATCTGAAATGAGGATGGATACTCCAGCTTTTTTGCTGAGTCCATGTGCATGGTATGTTTTTCCCCATCCTTTCACCTTTAGTCTATGGGTATCTTTTCCTCTGAGGTGAGTCTCTTGCAGGCAACATATGTTGGATATTTCTTTTTAATCCAATCTGCAAGTATATGTCTTTTGATTGGTGAATTCAGGCCATTAATATTCAGAGTTATTATTGAGATATGATTTGTATTCCCGGTCATTTGGTTCTTTTATTTTATTTATTTATGTATTTATTTTTTTGACTTTTATGTATTTATTTTGGTTCCTCCTTTATTTGACAATTACTTTAGGATAATTCCTCTCTTTGCTGATTTGCTTCTTTGTTTTTCATCTCTTCCTCATGGAATATTTTGCTTAGAATGTTCTGTAATGCTGGCTTTCTTTTTGTAAATTCTTTTAGCTTTTGTTTATCATGGAAGGATTTTATTTCATTGTCAAATTTGAAGGTAAGTTTTGCTGGGTATAAGATTCCTGGTTGGCATCCAGTTTCTTTCAGAGCTTGAAAAATGTTGTTCTGGGCCCTACTAGCTTTTAGGGTGTGGATTGAAAAATCTGCTGATATCTGTATTGGTTTCCCCCTGAATGTAATTTGGTTCTTTTCTCTCATGACCTTTAAAATTCTGTCTTTATTTTGCATGTTAGCTATTTTCATTATAATGTGCCTTGGTGTGGGTCTGTTGTAATTTTGTGTATTTGGAGTCCTATAAGCCTCTTGAACTTGATTTTCCATTTTCATTCTTCAGATTTGGGAAATTTTCCGATATTATTTCATTGAATAGATTGTTCATTCCTTTGGTTTGTTTCTCTAAGCCTTCCTCAATCCCAAATTCTCAAATTTGGCCTTTTCATGATATCCCATAGTTCTTGGAGATTCTGTTCATGATTTCTTACCATTGTCTCTGTTTGTTCAACTTTGTTTTCAAGGTTAAATATTTTGTCTTCAATATATGACGTTCTGTCTTCCAGGTGTTGTATCCTATTGGTTATGCTTTCTATGGAGTTCTTAATTTGGTTTATTGTTTCCTTCATTTCAAGGATTTCTGTTTGTTTTTTTTCAATATCTCTAACTCTTTATTGAAATAATCTTTTGCTTCCTGTATTTGTTCTTTTAACTGTCGATTGGTATGATCATTCAATGCCTGCATTTGCTCTTTCATCTCATCGTTTGCTTCCCTGATCATTTTATTTATGTACATTCTGAACTCCCTTTCTGTCATTTCTTCTTCCATGGTGTCATTGGATTTTATTGATGTAATATCTAGATTTGTTTGGGGCATTTTCTTCCCTTGTTTTCTCATATTGTTGAGGTATCAGTGTTTCTCATATTGTTGAGGTATCAGTGGACCACTAAGATATTGCAGATTTCCTCTATTGACTTATAATGTCCCTAAAGATTTCTAGTATATCACCTCTTAGCCTTCAGTAGCCTGAAGTCTTGGAGGAAGTTGATAATGTGGTGCTCCACAAGGAAGCTGCCTCTCTAGGGGTGGTGGCCTTCAGGTGGGGTATATTCCCTGCTAGTGGGCAGAGGTGCCTACACGTGTTGGCCAATGGTCATCCAAAGGGGAACTAGGCTGCGGGTTGAGGCAAGGCCTGTTTTGGCCTGTGTCTCTGGTTTTACCGTCCTCGTGGGAAAACCTCATCCAGCAGGGAAGACTCACCCGGTGGGGAGGTCTTGCTGGTCAGTTCCTAGAGGTTCCCTTCAATCTACAACTATCACCTGGGGTGGGCTGCCTTCCTCTGCAACATTCCCAGGGGCCTGAACCTACCTCCTGAGCCTGGGAGCCTCACCCTTTACAGACAAGTCTCCTTAGGCTGCCTCTCCTCAGAGAATCTGCCCGCAGTCCTGGAACCTTCACTCCACCCTTACGTGTCTCTCTGTGTGGCTTTTCCACCAAGAAGCCTCCTAGGTTCTCAGACCCTCCTCTGCACCTTATCACCTGGCTATGCAGCCCCTTCTCTGAGTAGTTACCTGGAGCTCCGTACAGTCGCTCTGAGTCCCAGCGACTCCCCGCATGCCTCTTCCTCTAGACAGCCACCTGGTGTTCTGGCGTGGTCACTAGGAGTTCAAGCAACTCACTGCGCACCTCCTCCTCCCGCCAACTGCCCGTAGCCCTGGGCAGTCACTCCGAGTCCAAGTGACCTGCCCCATTCCTCCTCCTCCTCCTAGCATCCTCCCCGGGTGTTCAGAAGTGGTCGATCTGAGTCCAAGCAAACCACCACATGCCTCCTCTGGGCAGCTGCCCAGAGCTCTGGTGCAGCCTGCGGCCACTCTGAGACCAAGCAACCCACCACGCTCCTCCTCCAGACAGCCCACCAGTGTTCAGGAGCGGTCGCTTTGAGTCCAAACAACTCACCACTCGCCTCCTCCTCTGAGCAGTCGCCCAGAGCTCTGATGCAGTCACTCTGAGTCCAAGCAACCCACCGCACTCCTCCTCCTCCTCTGGGAAGTTCCCCAGTGTTCAGGAGTGGTTGCTCTGAGTTCAAACAGCTCGCCACGCAACTCCTCCTCTGGGCAGGTGCCCCGAGCCCCAGTGGTTACTCCGAGTCCAAGCACTGTGCTGAGCGGCCTCCTGTATGATGCTCCCAGTTGTCCAAGTTTACTGCTCCAGTGGGGGGGGGGGTGTCTCATTGGGTAACTCTACTTCACAAAGTTCCCTGCGTTCCAGGACTACCACCCCATCCGGGATGCCTCCCCAACAGGAGAGACTCACCCAGCTGCTTTGAATTGGTCCCAAGTCTCTCAATATCTCCTCTTTTGAATCCTGAGTCCTGGAGCAACATGAAATGCAGCTACCCTCTAATCCGCCATCTTGAAACCCTCTATAGTATAATTTGAAGTCTGGTATTTAGATTCCTCTAGCATTTTTTTTTTTTTTTTGGCTTAGAATTGGTTTAACTATTCTGGTTCTTTTATTCTGCCAAGTGAAAGTTGGAACTGCTTTCTTTTTTCTAGTTCTGTGAAATATGTCATTGTAATGTAAATTGGGATCTGATTGAATCTGTATATTGTTTTGGTAGTATGGCAATTTCAACAACATTATTTCTGCCTATCCATTAACATATTTTTATCTTCTTGTGTATTCTTCAATTTCTTTCTTCAATGTTCCATAGTTTTAGGTGTACAGGTCTTTCATCTCCATGGTGAGATTTATTCATAGGTACTTTTTTTGAGGCTCTTTTTAATGGGATTATTTTTCTCATTTATTTTTTAATAGATTCATTGTTGGCTTGTAAAAAAAAACATTGATTATTGTATGTTTATTTTGTATCCTACACCTTGACTGATCTTGTTACCTCTAATGGTGTTTTGGTGGAGCTTTTTGAATCTTTTAAGTATAGGATCATGTCATCTATAAAGAGTGATGATTTGCCTTCTTTTCTCTTGTTAATCCCCTCTATTTTCTTCAGCAATTACTCTGGCTAATATTTTTGGTACTATAATTAGGTGTGGTGAGAGTGGACATACTTGTCTTTTCCAAAGTTTAAAGGAAATATGTTTAATTTCCCCCCATTTATGTTAAGTTGGCTTTGAGTTTTTCACACAGTAACAAAACTAATACCTGTGACTATGTGAATAAATCTAAAATGTTTTAACCTACCTATACAAAATCAGAAATCAAATGTCACAGTGCACATAATTTTATTCACATGTAATATCAAGAAATTGGAAACCACAGAGAGAGAAGCTGAAATAGTGATTGCCCAGGCCCATAAGGGCATGAGAGTGAGTGGTTGTTTAATGGTCACAAAGTTTTCTTTGTGGTGATAAAATGATGTGAAACAAGATAAGGTGGAAATTATGTCACATCACTGTAAATGTCACTAAGTCATACATTTTAAAATGGTCACTGTATGAGAAGTTAATCTCAAAAAACTAAAAGTATCAGAAAACTCTAACCTCTACTGCATAACAGGGGATTCTGGTTTTAGGTGGTGGAAAGGCATTGTGGAGCAACTGTAGGTAGCTTCACCATTTTACATTTCTATCAGGAATATAAGGGGTCCAGTTTCTCCATATTATTACAAACACTTTCCATGTAGATGCCTTAATTTCTGTCTCTTACTGCTTTGGATAAATTTCCCATGCTACACTTAGAAAGAGTGGTGAAAGTGGATACCCTTGTCTTGTTTCTGATTTTAGAGAAAATGATTTCAGCATTTCCCCACTCAGTATGTTGTCCACTATGAGTTTTTCATGTGTAGATAGCCTTTGGTGTTTAGGTGCAGTTTTCTATATTTGTTTTGAGGGTTTTTATGATGAAGAGGTATCAAGTTTCTAAACTTCTCGGGATGATTCTGTGTTTTTTGTTCTTCACTCTCTTCATGCAATGCTTTACATTTACTGATTGTTATATGTGGGACCATCCTTGCATTCACAGGGTTGGTCCCACTTAAACATGGTGTATAATATTTTATATGCTGCTATGTTCAATTCACTTGCAATGCATTGAAAAATTTTGCATCTATTCTCATCAGGGACATTGATTTGTAATTTTCTTGTGTCCTTTTCTGATTTTGATGTGGAGGTAATAATAAAACCCAAGTTCAAAGTCAATATTATTGACAAATTCACAATTTTATTGAAATAGAATTGAATGAAGCAAAGGGGCCTTCTCAGCACAAGAGCCCAGAATCAACATAAGCATGTTAGAAGAGCCTTGCAGCAGATCATGAATGCTACATATGAATGGGTACAAAGAACAGCAGCAGGTACATTTCCATGTAGGTCTTTTGCTGGTCATCACATTTCATATTAGAATTCACTTGAAAATCATATGTACAAAGATAAAGTTAATAATTGTTTCATGAGGACCAAAGCATTAAACCAAGTCCAAGCACCTCTGAGCATGGATCCTTGTGTGATTGTATAGGTTGCACACTCATGCAGCTGTTCCAGTCTTGTCTCTGTCTCTGTCTCTGTCTCTCTCTCTCCCTCTCCCTCTCCCTCCCCCTCCCTTCCTCCTTCCTTCCCCCTCCCTCCCTCTCTCCCTCCATCCCTTCCTTCCTTCCCTCCTGTCTCTCTCTCTCTCTCTCTCTCTCTCTCTCTCTCTCTTTTAAAGAATACTAACCATGAAATCCACTGTTAGGCAAACTTTTAAATGGTAACCACAGCACTGGTAATTCTATGCCTAATATAATACATAAAGTTTCTAGACCTGAACTGAAGCATTATTCCTCTTAACCTGTGCCCCATTCTCCCTTGTGCTCTGTTAACCAGCACCGTACTTGCTCTGTTTTGATGAGTTAGAATATTTTATATACCTCATGTAGGTGGATTATGCAAAATATGTCCTTCTGTGGTTCACTAATCTCCCTTGGGTAATGGGCTCCAGTTCTCCTTACTGTCACAGATGGTAGTGTTAAATTCTTTTTAAAGATTGAATAATACACTACATGTTCTTTAGCCTTTCATCTACAGGTGTTAGCTATCTCTATATCTTGGTTATTGATAGTCATGCTGTCATAAATATGGGAGTTTTACAATGTCATGGAGATCTTGATTTCAGTTTACATATATATATATATATATATATATATATATATATATATATATATTGTGAAGGGGGTTGGCTGCACCATTATATATTTCCACCAACATTATCTATATAATGTTATAATATAATGTATGATAATTATATGATAATGTATAATATAATGTATGTTATAATATAATGTATGATAATTCTCCATATATTCTCTAGTAAGTCTCATCATTTGTTTTTGTTTATTCTTTGATAGTCTCCCTAATGGGCATGAGTTGATATCTCATTGTGAGTTTTGTTTCTTGTTCTTTTATTGACACATTAGATTTGTATACACATGTGGGCTACAGTGTGATATTACTACCACACAAGGGTAGGAGGTCCCCAGGGGTTTCTGGGTCCAGGCACTTTACATCTTGAACAAAGACTTGAACAATGTACAAGAACTAGGCAGACAAAGCAGAGTTTTACTGAAATTAAAGTATACACTCTGGAAGAGCACAGTGGGCTGAACTGTCATGTAGCTCAAGGTACTGTCTACACAGTGAAGCTTGCTCTCATGGTGCAGTACTACTTCTCCCTCTTCTCACCTAGGTGGATCTGGGGTTGGTTGGCACCTGGATTGACAGCTGAATTTGACATTATTTCTTCTCAAGTGCTGACACATAAATTCCACCCCCCACCATAAATACAGAAGGAGAGCAATCCACAGTGATAAGAAGTAAACTTTAGTTCGTTCCCTTGAGCAGTTGTGCATGCCCAAGATGGGACACTCTCCCTTCAGGGTCTTGAATTCCACTTGTGCTCATTTAGCTTCTTCCTTGTAGCAATAAGTTGATTCACTTTCTCCTCACAGGAAGTTATTAGGGGGGCTTAGGGTCTCTAGCCATTCCCCATGACTACCTGACACATAACACTGATTCCTAAACACAGTGCCGAGTGAATTAACCAAGGTAATTAGCACATTCATCATGTCTTTTATGTGCATGCATCTCTTGGATGATCAACTGATGAGGAGCATCTTTATTGCTTGCTCACTTTCTATATATCTTCCTTGGGAAATGTCTCTTAAGACCCTTTGTTCTTTGTAAAACTGGGTTATTTATTTCTTGCTGTAGACTTCTAGGAGTTCTTAATTTTTGGTATTAACTCCTTATGTGATGTGTGTTTTTCAACAAGTTTCCCCCATTTTATAGCCTTTTCTTTTGTTCTTTTGCTTGTTTACTTTGCTGTGCAGAATCTTTTTATTTGAATGAGAAACCATTGATCTATATCTGAATGCATTTCTTGGTTTTTTGAATTAATATCCAAGAAATCATTGTCTAAACAAATGTCACAAAAATTTTCTCTATTGTTTCCTTCTTTATATTTCCTCTCCTCAGAGACTTACCCTTTATTCTGAATTGATGCATAATAAATTTAGATGATTATGAGCTACAGTGTGATAATCTAATCCATGTGCACATTTTATAAAGATCAAATCAGAATAATTAGCATACCTACCACCTTGGGGTGTGAAGGATGGTAGAGATTGGTAAACATCTCTTCCATGTTTCTTCTAGTAGTTTTACAGATTCATATCTCACATTTAAAGCTTTCATTCACTGTGAGTGTGAGGTAAAGAAAGATGCAGTCTTTGTTGTGTATGTGGATATCTGGTCTCAGCACTTTACTGAAAAGCCTGGCCTTTCACCATCATGTGCTATTGACATACTTGCCAAAGTCTGTATGTGCATGAATTTACATCCCTGGTCTTGTTTCAGTTCCATTGTTTTACATATTTTCAGTTATTCTAGTACCACAGTGTTCTTGTTTTCTGAAATAAGAGAAATGATGAAACCACCACATACGGTGTCTAGGAAAAGGAAGGATAAAGTCTTGTATTCCACATGGGGTAAGATAGGAACTAGCTCCTCCTCTTGACTCTCTTCTTCTTCATAGGGGAGACTGTGGTTGAAGGAGTCACCCCTATATGAAGACTGTGGTTGGAGAAGACCTCAATTGTGGCATGGGGGATGATACTCACTGGTAAAATAACATTACTTTTCCCTTCAATAAAAATAGTCTCTGGTTTGTGTTCTTCCATGATACTCAAACTTAATTGTGGATTTCTCATGAAAATGTCTTGGTCTGGGAATCATTACATCAGTGTTATGTGAGGGATATGGGCTGAGGCTTCCTCTTCTTCATATTACCATTCTCTAGTTTTGTTAGGTAGAAACCAAGATCCAGGGCTGGAGAGATAGCTCAGCTGGTAGAGTGCTTGCCTTGCAAGGCCCTGAGTTTGAGCCCCAGTACCACAAAAAAAAAAAAAAAAGAAAGAAACCAAGATCCAAGATCCAGGCTCTAGGGGCCACTGTGCTGAACCCTCTTAACAGAACTGGATGCCATATCTGTATGTATACTAATTGTGGCATTTAGACACTTGTATATTTGTTTTTGGATTTATCCACTACCTACCATATGTATGTTTGTTTCATTTAAGAAAATATATGAATTTTAAATCCATACCTCTGTAAGAAACTAATTTGCCTATTAGAATACACTGTTGGTATACATTGCCACAGATGTTCTCTACAATTTTATAATTTTCAGATGAAAGGCCCTTTGTCAGTTACTCAGTTCACTTCCTTTTTAAAGTTTTTCATTTACCCACATTAGAGTACAATTTTGTAAAATGAATTCCATGGTTTTGAAAATTGGCTGGCATTTATTTCATCCTAGGACAGAACAGAAAATTTCTTTTACCTTAAAGTTATCTAGGTGTTTATTATTGTTGCTATCATTGCCTTTGTTTTTATCTTCTTTTGAGACAAAATCTGGCTATGCAGGTTGGTCTTACTCTTGTGGATTTATGTTATCCTGCCTCAGCTTCCTGAGTACCTGGGACTGCAGGCACAGGATACCAGGCCACATCCACTCTTTCTTTGTGGCTGCCATCTTGCCCAACCCTAAAAACACTAGTCTCATCTCAAGTCTATATTTTCTCCTTCTCAGGAATGTCATATAAAATTGACTTAAATAATTACCCTTTGAATCCCAGGTTCTTTCACTTAGAAAAATGCATTAAAGTTTTATTGTTTTTGTTGAAGGAATCAATAGGCTACTCTTTTTTGTGGAATGAAAATTTCTTGCAAATATGATAATTGCTTTTCAATTAATTTGCCAAAGAATGTCTTTATTCCTTCCAATTTACATTGTTAGTGAATAAAGCTGGTGTTAACACTTGCATATGTAACAGTGGCCCACCTCATGCTCTGATTATTGCACTTGTTGCTCTGCCACTGAGACTTCTTTTAAAATGAATGTGTTTTCTTTTTCTCTTCTCCTCTCAGTTCTTCACCTGGGAGCAGGAAATAAGTTTTCTTTTCCCTATCCTATACCCAGCTATCGGTCTTGAGCAACCACCTACCACAGGAACCAAGTAATTCAGACTTTAGTGATGGTGCCAACTGATGTAAGGATGAATATCTCCCAAAGTAACAAGTGAATTACAATCTCCTACAGGGAGCACCTTCTATACAGTCTTTTAAAAGCTTCTTAAAAAATAAACAAACAAACAAAAACAAAAACCTTGTTTCTTCTGATGGACTGAATCACAGCCTCTGGTCCAGGGGTCCCCTGTAGTTCTCCTTTGCTAGCCAAGCAATATACCTGCTTTTTCCTTTTTCTGAAAATCATGTCCTCCTTATGAAATTGGCAGCAGGGGCAAAAGCAAAGTATTAACTAACACACCATTTCCGTGGGCATCACTTTAGAAATAATTTGAGTAAAATCTGGAAGTGTGATCACTGGGTCATATGGTAAATTTATTAAAGATAAAAACTATAGTGCTCCTTGATCAGAACACTGTATTTGGCATCCCAGGAACAATCAAGGAGACTCCCTGTTCTCTGGAACCATCTGGCATTTGTTACTTTTGGGATTTTTGTGAGTGTGTGCCATTTATGACTGCTTAGTGGGATCTTCTAATCCTTTAATTTCCGAGTGACATGTGCTGTTAAGCATGTTTTCAGAAGTCTACATACTGTTTATAGAGCTTATTTTTAGGTTTTCTGTCTCTTTCTGGATTTTTCAAAGAGAATGACTGCCCTAACTCCACCCTATCCTGTCCATCACAGGAGCTCCTCCCAGTCCTGACCCCCCTTACATGTATACTATAAATAAAGGAGAGTTGGCTGACTCCATGTTGTTGTAAAAGGTCAGAGGGGTGTGGCCAGACCTGATATGCTTTCTCTCACATGAAAAGAGTATTGACCCTTGTGTGTTTATTGAGTAGATAAGTTTTTTGGGTAATAGGAAAATCTCCAACATTATCCTCTGGCAGTTAACACTTTTCTTTTCCACATGGGACACGGCAGAGAGGACCTTCACATTTGGTGCCTGAACAGGGACTGTCAGAGAATTTTAGAAGAAATAGTAAAGGTTCAGATGTCAGCTCCTTTCCAGTGAGAAGCACACACATGTGAATAAGTTCAGTAGTAAGAAAGAAAAGGGTATTTATTTGTGTGATGTTAAGCCTGGGGAATTTGCTCTCTACAGAGAGAGAAATAAAAATATATCTATCCAACTATATTCAGTACTTAGCCAGAGTCAAAATTCAGTGGATAAGGCAACTCCTACAGTTCTTGAAATGTAAATAGAAACCTGGTCACATTTAATACTGCAAATTCAATCAGGCAAGTCTGCCTACTTCTCTATGACTGTTTCAGACTGAAAATTAACTTGAGTAGATAGGTGCAAAATTTAGAATCCTATAAAAAAATATCCTAATTGGGAATTCAGAGAAATTATCTCATTTAAGAAAGGGAGAGAACAAGCTCCAAGTCCCAGAGCCAGTGTGGCATGCTCTGGCCCGCAAGTGGCTTCAGGGACCAGGACAGGGCAGCCAGAGACTTCCCCAAGCAGGCCGGTCCCCTGTGGCGGGAGGCGCCTTTCAAGGCTAGTTTCTCAGAGCAGACCACCCAGTGAGGGCCTTTCTACACAGAGCCAGCCACAAGTCCCCGAACCAACGGAGAGCTTCGATCTGCAAGCAGCCTCTGAGATCAGGGCAGGGCAGCCAGAGACTTCTGCAGGCAGCCAGCCCCCTACAGCTGCAGGCTCTTTCCACGGCGTGATCCAAGATGGTGGACAAGAGGGTGACTGCATCTCCAGTCGCTCCAGAACCCAGGACTCAAGAAGGGGAGGAATTGAGAGACTTGGAATAAAATAGAGGCACAGGGTGAGTCTCCCCCACTGGGCAAAACTTGGCCTGGGCAGCAGGCATAGATAGGGGTGGCTTATCAGAGCAGGGCAGGGCAGTTATAGTCTTCCCCAGGTAACCTTCCACACTCTGGTGGTGGGCTCCTCCCACATGGCCAGCTGCATGGTGCAGGCCCCCACTGAGAGCCTTTCTGCAGAGAGCCAGTTCCAAGTCCTGGAACCAGTAGGGGACTAGGGGCAGCTTTCTTCGAAAGCACTGCATTATCAAGTTCCTCCAAGACTTGAGGCTACTGAAGGTTGGGAGGTGATAAAATGGAAATCTACTGGGACACTATAAGCCAATAGAGGAAATCTGCAATATCTCAGGATCACACTGACAGCTGACCAATATGAGAAAACAAGGGATGAAAATGTCCCAAACAAACCTAGATACTACATCAATAAAACCCAATGACAGCACAGCAGAAGAAATGTCAGAAAGGGAGTTCAGAATATACATAATTAAAACAATCAGGGAAGCAAATGAGGAGATGAAATAGCAAATGCAGGCATTGAAGGAGGAGATGAAAGAGCAAATGCAGGCATTAAATGATTGCACCAATCAACAGTTAAAAGACCAAATACGGGAAGCAAGAGATCATTTCAATAAAGAGTTAGAGATACTGAAAAAAAAAAAAAACTGAAATACTTGAAATGAAGGAAACAAAAAACCAAGTTAAAAACTCCATAGAAAGCATAACCAATAGGATAGAACACCTGGAAGACAGAACCTCAGACATTGAAGAAAAAATATTTAATCTTGAAAACAAAGTTGGCCAAACAAAGAAGATGGTAAGAAACCATGAACAGAATCTCAAAGAACTATGGGATATCATGAAAAGGCCAAATTTGAGAATTATTGGGATTGAGGAAGGCTTAGAGAAACAAACCAAAGGAACTAACAATCTATTCAATTAAATAATATCAGAAAATTTCCCAAATCTGAAGAATGAAATGGAAAACCAAGTACAAGAGGCTTACAGGACTCCAAATATACAAAATTACAAAAGACCCACACCAAGGAACATTATTATGAAAATACCTAATATACAAAATAAAGACAGAATTTTAAAGGCCACGAGAGAAAAGAATCAAATTACATTCAGAGGGAAACCAATAAGAATATCAGCAGATTTTTCAATCCAGACCCTAAAAGCTAGAAGAGCCTGGAACAACATTTACCAAGCCCTGAAAGAAAGCGGATGCCAACGAAGAATCTTATACCCAGCAAAACTTACCTTCAAATTTGACAATGAAATAAGATCCTTCCGTGATAAACAAAAGGTAAGGAATTTACAAAAAGAAAGCCAGCATTGCAGAACATTCTCAGCAAAATATTCCATGAGGAAGAGATGAAAAACAATGATGCAAATCAGCAACAGGAGGCGCTAGTCTAAAGGAATAGGCAAATAAAGGAGAAACCAAATCATGTCAAAAAACAAATATGAGTCAAATGACTGGGAATACAAATCATATCACAATAATAACCCTGAATGTTAATGGCCTGAACTCATCAATCAAAAGAAATAGACTGGCACATTGGATTAAAAAGAAAAATCCAACAATATGCTGCCTGCAAGAGACTCATCTCATAGAAAGAGATACCCATGGAGGTTTTCAAGATGGCAGACTAGATGGTGGCTGCATTTCATTTTGCTCCAGGCT
The DNA here is from genome assembly GCF_902686445.1 of Sciurus carolinensis. Lineage (NCBI taxonomy): Eukaryota > Metazoa > Chordata > Mammalia > Rodentia > Sciuridae > Sciurus > Sciurus carolinensis. The sequence continues at coordinate 7,682,177 of NC_062231.1, read as the reverse complement.
GCAGGATTCAAAGAAAGGAGATAGTGAGAGACTTGGGACCAACTCAAAGCCGCCGGGTGAGTCTCTCCCGTTGGGGAGGCATCCCAGATTGGGCAGTAGCCCGGGAACACAGGGTACTTTGTGAAGTAGAGTTGCTCGGCGAGACGCCTCTCCCCCCCGCGGGAGCGGTGAACATGGACAACTGGGATCATCGTAGAGGAGGCAGCTCAGGACAGCGCTTGGACTTGGAGCAACCACCGGGGCTTCGGGAGGCTGCCTGAGGAGGAGCTGCATGGCGAGCTGTTTGGACTCAGAGCAATTGTTTCTGAATACCGGAGTGTTGCCCAGAGGAAGAGGAGAAGCACGGCGGGTCGCTTGGTCTAGGAGTGACTGCATCAGAGCCACAGGCGGTTGCCAGAGGAGGAGGCAAGTGGTGAGTTGTTTGGACTCAAAGCGACTGCTCCTGAAAACCAGGGGCCTGACTGGAGGAGGAGCGGGGCAGGTCACTTGGACTTGGAGTGACTGCCTAGGGCTACGGGTGGTTGGCAGGAGGAGGAGATGCGAAGTGAGTTGCTTGGACTCCTAGTGACTGCATCGGAACACTGGGCGGCTGTATGGAGGAAGAGGTGTGTGGCGGGTCTCTGGGTCTCAGAGCTATTGTACAGGGCTCCAGGTAACGGCTCAGAGGAGGGGCTGCATAGCCAGGCGATTAGGTTTGGACTCAAACCTAATCCCAGGGTCCCAGGACATAGGCGGATTCTTGGTGGAAGAGCCACACAGAGACATGCCTAGGGGTGCAGCGAAGTTTCCAAGACTGTGGGCAGATTCTCTGAGGAGAGGCAGCCTAAGGAGATTCATTTCTCACGGGTGATGCTCCCAGGCCCAGGAGGAAGGTCCGGGCCCCTGGGAACATTGCAGAGGAAGACAGTCCAGCCCAGGCGGTAGTTGGAGCTTGAGGGGAAATGCTAGGAGGGGAACTGACCAGCGAGACCTCCCCACCGGGTGAGTCTTACCTGCAGGGTGAGGTTTCCCCACAAGGACGGTAAAATCAGAGACACAGGCACAAACAGGCCTTGCCTCAACCCGCAGCCTAGTTCCCCTTTAGATGACCATTGCTCAACAAGTGTAGGCACCTCTGCCCACTATCAGGGAATATACCCAACCTGAGGGTCACCAACCCTAGAGAGGCAGCTTCCTTGTGGAGCACCGCATTATCAACTTCCTCCAAGACTGCAGGATACTGTAGGATAAGAGGGGATATTCTAGCAATCTTCAGGGACATTATAAGTCAATAAAGGAAATCTGCAATACCTTAATAACCCACTGATTCATGAACAATATGAGAAAACAAGGAAAAAAAATGCCCCAAACAAATCTAGATGTTACATCAATAAAATCCAATGACAGCATGGCAGAAAAAATGATAGAAAGGGAGTTCAGAATGTACATAAATAAAATGATCAGGGAAGCAAACGATGAGATGAAAGAGCAAATGCAGGCATTTAATGATGAGATGAAAGAGCAAATGCAGGCATTGAATGATCGCACCAATTGACAGTTAAAAGAGCAAATATGGGAAGCAAAAGATCATTTCAATAAAGAGTTAGAGATATTGAAAAAAAAAAAAAACAGAAATACTTGAAATGAAGGAAACAATAAACCAAATTAAGAACTCCATAGAGAGCATAACCAATAGGATAGAACACCTGGAAGACAGAACCTCAGATATTGAAGACAAAATATTTAACCTTGAAAACAAAGTTGAACAAACAGAAAAGATGGTAAGAAATCATGAACAGAATCTGCAAGAACTATGGGATATCAATGAAATTGCCAAATTTGAGAATTATTGGGATTGAGGAAGGCTTAGAGAAACAAAGCAAAGGAATGAACAATCTATTCAATGAAATAATATCAGAAAATTTCCCAAATCTGAAGAATCAAATGGAAAATCAAGTTCAAGAGGCTTATAGGACTCCAAATACACAAAATTACAACAGACCCACACCAAGGCACATTATAATGAAAATACCTAACATACAAAATAAAGACAGAATTTTAAAGGCTGTGAGAGAAAAGAACCAAATTACATTCAGGGGAAAACCAATACGGATATCAGCAGATTTTTCAATCCAGACCCTAAAAGCTAGAAGGGCCTGGAAAAACATTTTTCAAGCTCTGAAAAAAAATGGATGACAACCAAGAACATTATACCCAGCAAAACGTACCTTCAAATTTGATGATGAAATAAAATCCTTCCATGATAAACAAAAGTTAAAAGAATTTACAAAAAGAAAGCCAGCATTGCAGAACATTCTCAGCAAAATATTCCATGAGGAAGAGATAAAAAACAAAGAAACAAATCAGCAAAGGGAGGAATTATCCTAAAGGAACTGTCAAATAAAGGAAAAACCAAGGTGTGTCAAAAAAAAATAAATAAATAAATAAGCAAAATTTAAAAAATGAACCAAATGACCAGGAATACAAATCATATCTCAATAATAACCCTGAATGTTAATGGCCTGAATTCATCAATCAAAAGACATAGACTGGCAGATTGGATTAAAAAGAGAGATCCAAAAATATGTTGCCTGCAAGAGACTCACCTCATAGAAAGAGATACCCATAGACTAAAGGTGAAAGGATGGGGAAAATCATACCATGCACATGGACTCAGGAAAAAAGCTGGAGTATTCCTCCTCATTTCAGAAAATGTGTACTTCAAGCCAAAGTTAGTCAGAAGGGATAAAGAAGGACATTTCATACTTCTTAGGTGAACCATAAATCAGCAAGATATAAAAATCATAAACATCTATGCCTCAAACAGTGGCTCATCCATGTATGTCAAACAAATCCTTTTCAACTTTAGAAACCAAATAGACTGTAACACAATAATATTACGTGATTTTAACACACCTCTCTCACCACTGGACAGATCTTCCAAACAAAAATTGAACAAAGAAACCATAGATCTGAATAACACAATCAATAATTTAGACTTAATAGACATTTAAGAGCGAATACACTTTCTTCTCAGCAGCACATGGATCCTTCTCTAAAATAGATGATATATTATGCCACAAAGCTAATGTTAGCAAATACAAGAAGATAGAGACATTACCGTGTATTCTATCACATCATATGTATTGAAGTTAGAAATAAATGAAAGAGTAAAAACCAGAAACTACTCCAACACCTGGAGATTAAACAATATGCTATTATAAGATGAATGGATAACATAAGATATTAGGAAGGAAATTAAAAAATTTTAGAGGTAAATGAGAACAAAGAAACATCATATCAAAATCTCTGGGACACTATGAAAGCAGGACTTACAGGAAAATTTATTTCATGGAGCGCATTTAATAAAAGAAGTAAAACTCAACAAATAAACGACCTAACAATACAGCTCAAAGCCCTAGAAAAAGAAGAACAGACTAACACCAAAAGATGTAGAAGACAGGAAATAGTTAAACTCAGAGCTGAAATCAACAAAATTGAAACAAAAGAAACAATACAAAAAATTGACAAAATAAATAGTTGGTTCTTCGAAAAAATAAACAAAATTGATAAACCTTTAGCCACACTAAGACAGAGAAGATGAGAGAAAACCCAATCACTAAAATTCAGAATGAACAAGAAAATATCACAACAGACACGATTGAAATACAAAACATAATTAGAAGCTATTTTGAAAATCTATACTCCAACAAAATAGAAAATTTTGAAGACATCAACAAGTTTTTAGAGACATATGAATTACCTAAACTGAACGAGGAGAACATACACAATTTAAATAGACAAATTTCAAGTAATGAAATACAAGTCATCAAAAGCCTACCAACAAAGAAAAGTCCAGGATCAGATGGGTACTCCGCCGAGCTCTACAAAAACCTTTAAAGAAGAGCTCATTCCAATACTTCTGAAAGTATTCCATAAAATAGAAGAGGAGGGAACCCTCCCAAACTCATTCTATGAAGCCAATATTACCCTGATACCTAAACCAGACAAAGACACATCGAGGAAAGAAATTTCAGACCAATATCCTTAATGAACATCGATGTAAAAATTCTCAACAAAATTTTAGCAAATCGCATACAAATAACATATTAAAAAGATAGTGCACCATGATCAAGTGGGTTTCATCCCAGAGATGCAAGGTTGGTTCAACATCAGGAAATCAATAAATGTAATTCATCATATCAATAGACTTAAAGTCAAGAATCACATGATTATTTCAATAGATGCAGAAAAAGCATTTGATAAAACACAGCACCCCTTTATGCTGAAAACACTAGAAAAAATAGGGATAGTGGGAACATTCCTTAACATTGTAAAGGCCATCTATGCTAAGTCCATGGCTAATATCATTCTAAATGGTGAAAAACTGAAAGCATTCCCCCAAAAACTGGAACAAGGCAGGGATGCCCTCTTTCACCACTTCTTTTCAATATCGTCCTTGAAACTCTAGCCAGAGCAATTAGACAAAAGGAATTAAAGGGATACGAATAGGAAAAGAATAACTCAAACTATCCCTGTTTGATGATAATATGACTATATACTTAGAGGAACCAGGAAATTCCACCCAGAAAACTTTTAGATCTCATAAGTGAATTCAGTAAAGTACCGGGATATAAGATCCATGCACATAAATCTAATGCATTTTATACATAAGTGATGAATCTTCAGAAAGAGAAATTAGGAAAACTACCCCATTCACAGTAGCATCAAAAAAATAAAATATTTGGGAATCAATCTCACAAAAGAGGTGAAAGACCTCTACAATGAGAACTACAGAACACTAAAGAAAGAAATTTAAGAAAACCTTAGAAGATGGAATGATCTCCCATGTTCTTGGATAGGCAGAATCAATATTGTCAAAAAGGCCATACTACCAAAAGTGCTATACAGATTCAATGCAATTCCAATTAAAATTCCAATGATGTACCTTACAGAAATAGAGCAAGCAATTATGAAATTCATCTGGAGGAATAAAAAACCCAGAATAGCTAAAGAAATCCTTGGCAGAAAGAGTGAAGCATGGGGTATTGCAATACAAGATCTTCAACTCTACTACAAAGCAATGGTAACAAAAATGGCATGGTATAGGTACCAAAAGAGAAAGGTGGATCAATGGTACAGAATAGAGTACACGGACACAAAGCCAAATAAATACAATTTTCTCATACTAGACAAAGGGGCCGAAAATATGCAATGGAGAAAAGATAGCCTCTTCAACAATTGGTGCTGGGAGAAAATTGGAAATCCATATGCAAAAGAATGAAGCTAAACTCATATCTCTCACCATGCATGAAACTAAACTCAAAATGGATTCAGGACCACGGAATCAGACCAGAGACCCTGCCTCTTATAGAAAAAAAAGTAGGTCCAGAGCTTCAACATGTCGGCTTAGGACCAGACTTCCTCAACAGGACTCCCATAGCACAAGAAATAAAAACAAGAATCAATACCTGTGATAGATTGAAACTAAAAAACTTTCTAACAGCAAAGGAAACTATCAGCAATGTGAAGTAAGAGCCTGCAGAGTGGGAGAAAGTCTTTGCCACTCATACTTCAGATAGAGCACTAATCTCCAGAATCTATAAAGAACTCAAAAAACTCTACACCAAGAATGCAAATAATCCAGTCGACAAATGGGCTACAAAAATGAATAGACACTTCACAGAAGAAGATCTACAAGCAATCAACAGACATATGAAAAATGGTCAACATCTCCAGTAATAAGAGAAATGCAAATCAAAACCACCCTAAGATTCCATCTCACCCCAATTAGAATGGCAATTATCAAGAATACAAGTAGCAACAGGTGTTGGCGAGGAAATGGGGAGAAAGGTACACTCATACATTGCTGGTGGGGCTGCAAATTAGTGCAGCCACTCTGGAAAGCAGTGTGGAGACTCCTTAGAAAACTTCGAATGGAACCACCATTTGACCCAGATATCCCACTCCTTGGCCTATACCGAAGACTTAAAATCAGCATATTACAGAGATACAGCCACATCAATGTTCATAGCTGCTCAGTTCACAATAGCCAGAATGTGGAACCAACCTAATGTCCTTCAATTGATGAATGGATAAAGAAAATGTGATATATATATATATATATATATATATATATATATATATATACAATGGAATATTACTCAGTCATAAAGAATGATAAAATGATGGCATTTGCAGGCAAATGGATGAAATTGGAGAATATCATGCTAAGTGAGATAAGCCAATCTCAAAAAACAAAGGACAAATGATATCGCCAATAAGTGGATGATGACACATAATGGGGGGTGGGAGGGGTTAGTTTACTGTTAGAGTTAGCGTTAGGGAAGGGGGCAAGAATGGAGGAAGGAAGGACTGTATAGAGGGAAAAGAGGGGTGGGAGGGGTGGGGGAATGAAAAAAATAACAGAATGGATCAAACAACATTACCCAATGTAAATTTATGATTACACAAATGGTATGCCTTTGCGCCAATAGCAGACATAGACACAACATGTATCCCATTTTTTTACAATTAAAAAAAGTCAGAAAAAAAAAAAAAAGAAAGTGATACCCATAGACTAAAGTGAAAGGATGGGGAAAAACATACCATGCCCATGGACACAGCAAAAAAGCTGGAGTATCCATCCTCATTTCAGATAATGTAGACTTCAAGCCAATACTAGTCAGAAGGGATAAAGAAGGACATTACATACTGCTTAAGGGAAGCATAAATCAGCAAGACATAACAATCATAAATATCTATGCCCCGAAAATTGGCTCATCCACGTACGTCAAACAAATCCTTCTCAATTCCAGAAATCAAATAGACCACAACAGAATAATACTAGGCAATTTTAACACACCTCTCTCACCACTGGATAGATCGTCCAAACAAAAATTGAATAAAGAAACCATAGATCTCAATAACACAATCAACAATTTAGACTTAACCGACATATATAGAATATACCATCCAACAAAGAACGAATACACTTTCTTCTCAGCAGCACATGGATCCTTCTCTAAAATAGACCTATTTTATGCCACAAAGCTACTGTTAGCAAATATAAGAAGATAGAGATACTACCTTGTACTCTATCAGATCATAATGAATTGAAATTAGAAATAAATGACAGAATAAAAAACAGAAACTTCTTCAATACCTGGAGATTAAATAATACACTATTATATGATGAATGGATAACAAAAGATATCAGGAGGGAAATTAAAAAATTCTTAGAAGTAACGAGAACAAAGACACATCATATCAAAATCTCTGGGACACTCTGAAAGCAGTACTTAGAGGAAGATTTATTTCATGGGGCGCATTCAAAAAAAGAAGTAGAAATCAACAAATAAACGACTTAAAACTACAGCTCAAAGCCCTAGAAAAAGAAGAGCAGACCAATACCAAAAGTAGTAGAAGACAGGAAATAGTTAAAATCAGAGCTGAAATCAACAAAATTGAAACAAAAGAAACAATTGGAAAAATTAACAAAATAAATAGTTGGTTCTTTGAAAAAATAAACAAAATTGATAACCCCTTAGCCACACTAACAAAGAGAAAGAGGGAGAAAACTCAAATTACTAAAATTCGGAATGAACAAGGAAACATCACAACAGACACGAGTGAAATACAAAACATAATTAGAAGCTATTTTGAAAATCTATACTCCAACAGAACAGAAAACCTTGAAGACATCAACAAATTTCTAGAGATATATGAATTACCTAAACTGAATGAGGAGGACATACACAACTTAAATAAATCAATTTCAAGCAATGAAATAGAAGAGGTCATCAAAAGCCTACCAACAAAAAAAGTCCGGGAACAGATGGGTTCTCAGCCGAGTTCTGCAAAACCTTTAAAGAAGAGCTCATTCCAATACTCCTCAAACTATTCCATGAAATAGAAGAGGAGGGAACCCTCCCAAACTCATTCTATGAAGCCAATATTACCCTTATACCTAAACCAGACAGAGACACATCGAGGAAAGAAAATTTCAGACCAATATCCTTAATGAACATTGAAGCAAAAATTCTCAACAAAATATTAGCAAATTGCATACAAATATATATTAAAAAGAGAGTGCACCACGATCAAGTTGGCTTTATCCCAGGGATGCAAGGTTGGTTCAACATCAGGAAATCAATAAATGTCATTCACGATATCAACAGAATTAAAGTTAAGAATCACATGATTATTTCAATAGATGCAGAAAAAGCATTCGATAAAATACAGTATCCCTTCATGCTCAAAACACTAGAAAAAATTGGGGTAGTGGGAACATTCCTTAATATTATAAAGGCCATCTATGCTAAGCCCATGGCCAATATCATTCTAAATGGTGAAAAACTGAAAGCGTTCCCCTAAAAACTGGAACAAGGCAGGGATGCCCTCTTTCACCGCTTCTATTCAACATCGTCCTTGAGACTCTAGCCAGAGCAATCAGACAAACCAAAGAAATTAAAGGGATACGAATAGGAAAAGAAGAACTCAAACTATCCCTGTTCGCTGATGACATGATTATATATTTAGAGGAACCTGGAAATTCCACCAGAAAACTTTTAGATCTCATAAGTGAATTCAGTAAAGTAGCAGGTTACAAGATCAAAGCTCATAAATCCAATGAATTTTTATACATATGTGATGAATCTTCAGAAAGAGAAATTAGGAAAATTACCCCATTCACAATAGCATCAAAAAAATAAAATACTTGGGAATCAATCTCACAAAAGAGGTAAAGACCTATACAATGAGAACTACAGAACACTAAAGAAAGAAATTCAAGAAAACCTTAGAAGATGGAAAGATCTCCCATGTTCCTGGATAGGCAGAATTAATATTGTCAAAATGGCCATACTACCTAAAGTGCTATACAGATTCAATGCAATTCCAATTAAAATTCCAATGATGTACATTGCAGAAATAGAGCAAGCAATTATGAAATTCATCTGGAAGAATAAAAAACCCAGAATAGCTAAAACAATCCTCAGTAGCAAGAGCGAAGCAGGGGGTATCGCAATACCTGATCTTCAACTCTACTACAAAACAATAGTAACAAAAATGGCATGGTATTGGTACCAAAATAGACAGGTAGATCAATGGTACAGAATAGAGGACATGGACACAAACCCAAATAAATACAATTTTCTCATACTAGACAAAGGGTCCAAAAATATGCAATGGAGAAAAGATAGCCTCTTCAACAAATGGTGCTGGGAAAACTGGAAAACCATATGCAACAGAATGAAATTAAACCCCTATCTCTCACCCTACACAAAACTCAACATAAAATGGATCAAGGACCTTGGAATCAGACCAGAGACCCTGCATATTATAGAGGAAAAAGTAGGTCCAAATCTTCAACTTGTTGGCTTAGGATCAGACTTCCTCAACAGGACTCCCATAGCACAAGAAATAAAAGCAAGAATCAACAACTGGGATAGATTCAAACTTAAAAGCTTTCTGTCAGCAAAGGAAACTATCAGCAATGTGAAGAGAGAGCCTACAGAGTGGGAGAATATCTTTGCCACTCATATTTCAGATAGAACGCTAATTTCCAGAATCTATAAAGAACTCAAAAAACTGTACACCTAGAATACAAATAATCCAATCAACAAATGGGGTAAGGAAATGAACAGACACTTCACAGAAGAAGATGTACAAGCAATCAACAGTTATAAAAATGTTCAACATCTGTAGTAATAAGGGAAATGCAAATCAAAACTTCCCTAAGATTTCATCTCACCCCAATTACAATGGCGATTATCAAGATCACAAGCAACAACAGGTGTTGGCGAGAATGTGGTGAAAAAGGAACACTCATACATTGCTGGTGGGGTTGAAAATTAGTGCAGCCACTCTGGAAAGCAGTATGGAGATTTCTCTGAAGGCTTGGATTGGAAACACCATTTGACCCAGCTATCCCACTCCTTGGCCTATACCCAAAGGACTTCAAAACAGCATATTACAGAGATACAGCCACATCAATGTTCATTGCTGCTCAATTCACCATAGCCAGATTGTGGAACCAACCTAGATGCTTTTCAGTTGATGAATGGATAAAGAAACTGTGGCATATATATACAATGGAATATTACTCCGCAATGAAGAATGATAAAATCATGGCATTTGTAGGCATATGGATGAAATTGGAGAATATCATGCTAAGTGAGATAAGCCAATCTCAAAAAACTAAAGGACAAATGATCTCACTGATAAGTGGATGAGGACATATAATGGGGGGTTGGAGGGGTTAGCATTAGGGTTAGGGTTAGGTTTAGGGTTAGCGATAAGGAGTGTGGTAAGAATGAAGGAAGGGAGGACTATATAGAGGGAAAAGAGGGGTGGGAGGGGTGGGGGGAAGGGAAAAATAATGAATCAAACATCATTGCCCTATGTAAGCATATGATTACACAAATGGTATGCCTTGACTCCATGTATCAATAGAGAAACAACATGTATCCCATTTGTATACAATAATAATTAAAAAAAAAAGAAGGGAAAATTCCTCAGTGACTTTCCTAATTTCAGTATGTGTGTTTCCACCACCACTTCTGACCATCCAGAACCAGCATGGTTTCTGATCCCTGGTGGGGGGGGTGGGGGATGATGGAAGCCTACAGGTTATGGGAATTTAGTTTGGACTGTAAAGAAAACATGCTTTTATTTGGACCAATATGTCAATTTGTGGTTCTTGGAAAATTTGAGCACAGTCTTAGAAAGGCTGTTAAGAGCTTCAGATCTAAGAGTCGGAAATGCTCATCCTCTAGAACCTCTTTGTCTTTTGGGGAATTGTTGGTTGATTAAAAAAAAAAAAAAAAAAAGAAGAAGATTCAGAAACTAGCCCCAAGCATGTTTCTGTGGATAGAAGGACACCTGATAGTTTGGGCAAAATTTCTATTCAGAGGACTGGAAGGCACTCAGATGTAGAGGAAGATGAGTTAGCACGTGCCTGGTTCCAGCCCTAGTGGTCGGGTGTCCTAGGAAAATGGGAGGTATCAGCATGACGGAGAAACAGCACACAGAGACACCAAGTGTTCTGAGACTGAATCTGTCTTTATTTTTTCTGCCAGTCTTTTTATAGATATTTTTCTTTAGTAATGATTATATCATGCTTGGTTAGTTTAAAACAAGAGAAACCTTCTGAAAAGACCCCTGCCCCACCAGCTCAGGCCTATTTTAAGAGAAAAAGAAAAATTATTAACGGGGCATGTTAAAGGAATTTATCTGAAGATTTAGCTAAGAAAGGGGCAGGATAATTGGGAAAGTCAGAGCATGTCTGAACTAACAGGAGCTGATAAGCAGGAACTATAAAACTGTCCTGTAAAACTTCTGATCCCAGATTCCTGACCAAGGACAGAGTAAATAGGATGAGATAACAAAGGACTGTAAATGACAAAGTAAAATTATGGCTCGTGAAGCATGTTACCTTAAGTTCTGAGCCGCTCTGACCCCCCCCCCCAGGGTTATCCTTAGTAAGGTTCCTTCTCGGGCCAGCTCCCCTGGGCTTCACAGATAAGATGGGAGAGGTCTGTGTTTATACATTCTTTACCATTTTTACGACCCGTGCTGCGGGCAATTTGGGAAAACCTGTGTCTCTATCTATCATCCCCCGCTCCAGTTAAATTTATGGCTTTTCCAAGGATGTCTAAATGCTGGATTCAAAATAACCAATAAGAAACCTGTTGCCTACTGCGTGCGAAACCTGCCCCTTTACCCTATAAAAAACCTGTACCCCAAAGCCCGGTGTGCCAGTTCACCGAAGCTCTGGCTGAGGTTTCGCTGAGCACCCGCAGGCGCCTGTGTAACATAACAATAAACTGCCTCTTGCTTTTGCAGCCAGTGATTACGTGAGTTCTTCCTTGGACAGGGGGTCTTAGGGTCTTTCACTTCAAAAGTACAATCTATGCTTCTTCTTGAAGTACACATTTTCTCTGTATGACAGCCTAGACTAAAACAACCTTGTCTCCCAGCTAAATTGAGGGCACCATGATCTGCCAGCCTTCAATCTTCAGAACAAGCACATCACTAGATTTTCTGAGAAACCACCCCCACAATGAACTCCAGTGTTTAACAGTGAAAAGCTTTCACTATTATTAAAGGGAAAAGAAAAAACTTAAAATTAATATTTAGTTTATTTTAATTTCATATAGTAGCAGACTACAATCTCATTCTGATTCTCAAAGAATTACACTAAACATAGTAAAAGCACAAATTATATTTATGACTAACATAAAAGTTTTATTATGTAAAGTATCTATAGAATAAACTATTGAAACTAAGAAAGCAACAAAGGCTAACCACCTCATTCAAGCTCAGAGGAATGCCTCTTTATCCATGTAATACTATATTAAAAAAATCACAGACTCCTTTTAACTCGAGCACAGCTACAATTGTTTATTTTCATATATTTATCTATGTATTACTGCTAAATTTTCATTGTGCACTATTTTGTGTCCCAATATAGTAAATCCTTCCCAATGTTTTTTCAATAAGTTTCTAATAAGTTTCCAATAAGTTTCTATTGATTATTAATATTGAAAAGCAACTACACATGGAGACATGCCACGCCTATGGTCCCCAAGGGAGAGGATGATCAACAGAACCATGTCAAGTGTTGAATCCTTTATTCCAAGAGACGGTGTCAAGTGTTGGAGTGGCAGAAAATAGATGCAGCAAGTGTGGGACTTCTTTAATGTATATTTGAAAGGTCCTGCCACCGGTGAAATCATGAGACCAAGAATTCTAACCACTTTTAATATGGCAGAGAAGAAATTTTAAAAATTTGGGTTATACCCTATTTTTGAGCAAAATGATTCTCAAAGTTCTAAAGGGAATAAAAGAACTCATGTGCCTATTCCTTTTACAACATTTAGGGAGTTAAAATCTGTATGCTTTCTGCATGGAACAAATATGCCATTCGTACTAAACCTTTTACAATTAATATGTAATGAGGCCCTACCACTCTACTAAGTAGCTCCTGCCTTTCTGAAGGTGAGTATTTAACATGTAAATCAGATTGGATAGATCACTGTTCAGATCAGGTGGAAATTAATAGATTGAATGGAGTTCAGATTACCTTTGATATGCTTACCGTCTCAGGACAATTTGCTGATTTGGAACAACAATTGACTTATGATTTACAAACTTATTCTCAAATGAGTGCGTATGTCCAAATATCATGGAGAGAATTACCTGCCCAGGGAGAGAAAACTGTAAACTCCAGTCAAATTCATCTGGGCCAGAGAAAAATTTTTCAGACTTTGTAACAATTAACATGGGCAGTGTTGCCTTAATAATTTTGAGATAGCCCTCACCTGTGTGGACAAATCCTAACTAAGGACTTAACAAATTCAGAGATAAAGCATTTTATTTTTTGATATCCAAACCTGTCCTAAAATTAGAAGTGGTTAAAATGCCCTTGGCATCAAGTTTTTCCTGGAACCACTAATCTTTCTTTTAGTTACTTACAGATCTCATTAAAGGCTTATATTGAAATGTAAATAAAGAAGCTTTCAAGCTCACTAGGAGACCACTCTGACTCAACAAAAATAATGAATAAATAAATAAATAAATAAAGGGGGAAAAAGATTTTCTGAAGTTAATAAAAGATGTTCTAATTGTGCTTTGTGCTGGATCAATCTTTTGCTTTTTTAGGGATGATTTTAAAGGTGAATAACAATCATCAGGACAAAAATTAGAAACCTGAATTATTCTGAAGTTTTTTTTTTTGTATGTTAAATTCTTAGACAAATTAAACCAATATTCAATGAAAGTTTGTTTACTGCTGTGGAGCTTCACTTACATGTTTGTTCATTGCTATGTAGGTTCACTTACAATAGATTACAAAAATTTCCTTTTTCTGACTGATCTACAAATGTGTGTACATGATTACTATATTTACATAATTTAGAAACTTACAGTTCAAGGAGTATGCACACATTTTAAAATGAAAATAAAAAAGGAGGGGCTGGGGAGATAGCTCAGTTGGTAGAGTTCTTGCCTTGCAAGCAAAAGTCATGGGTTCAATCCCCAGCACTGCAAAAATAAATAAATAAATAAGTAAATATTTAAAAAATAAAGTGCATCCATATAACTTTAATTCACATAAATTAATAAAATTTAACATATATTGGGTAAACAACTAAAAAAAATCTTCTTCATACTTATTAACACACATTTTTCCAGGTAAAAAGTCTTCTTAATTAATTCACATTTTTCCAGGTGATGAAATAAATAATAAAATTGCTAAATTCTATAATATTTAAGATGCATATCCCTTGTTTCTAATTTTTTAAATGGAAATAATATTATTAATATTATTGTCTACATTTGACTTTTGCAATTAAGAATAAACTTATTTGAGGTAAATAAAATTAAACTTTTATTACAGGAGATGCTTAGTTGATTCATGTGGATGAATGCTAAAAATGATTGATTGGAACATCTTGTACTAAATATGAAAACATCAGATACTCTTAACTAAAATACATTTAAACATTCGACACATTTGTAATTTGGTTAATATAAAGAATGTCTAAAATTCCTTTATTCTCTTTGTTCTCATTGAGAACCAAGTTACTAGCACTTAGATTATCAGGTGTGATATGTAAATGTCTAAAAATTTTTTTTTACCTAATACAATAGAAGACTATAACATGTTGAATAAATTAAAGCAAAATTTGTACAAAATAATTTGCAAAATATTTATGGGTAATTAAATTGGCTATATATAATTGGCTCTCTATATAATTAAATTTGCTATATATATCTAACAATCATCTAAGATTATTAAAAGATTTTTATTTAAATTCTAAGTTTCTATCATAAAGGCTATTTACAAATATAGAAAAGATATTTTTATAAACCCCTATTAATTGGATTTTCTAAGTAATGGATAGAAGAAAAATATACTTAAAACATTAATCTCTCATTCTAATAAAGTAATTTCTTATGCTGGTTGAATTTCTAATATTATTAAAAGAACTAATTTCAAGGACAGTGTGGTTTCTATAATTTGGCCAAACAATACCTTACTTAAAATACCACCTAGAATTTCAAATTTCTCTTTAAAGGTAAAATTTGATTAATATAAAAACACCAATGCCTATATTTTAATTAACCATGGTAATTAATACTTATGTTAATTATGTTCTTGTTTTTCAGATAAAGAAGTCTTCAAAATATTAGATTTGCAGGGACATGTTATTAAGTTGATGCACCCCAAAATAAAACATTTTTTATAATGGTCTCTTACAAACTTATATAATAAAAAGAGTTTGATTAAAAATAATTATACCATTTAGTATCTTAAAATTAAATAAATATTAAGTTGCACACTTTTATATTACTCTCTACACTAGGAAGTAAACTTAGCTCTATTTTTAGAGGACATTCAGGAGAAAATGGCTTATTTAAAGGCTAAAAATATAGGATATGGAAGTATTTTGACATGTTCCACCAGGAGGGGATGGAAGCTCTTGGTGTGTTTGTTTCATGTATCAGATGTTATATTAGATTATGCTACTTAATTTATATTAACCTGAAGAATTATATGTGGAACTTTTATAAAATAATATTCAGATAAAGAGGTTAAAGATGGTTGCAAGATCAAGGTAACTTCCCTAGATTTTGTTAAGAAACCCACTTGGGAAAAATTAAGTATACATAAAAAAGTTTTTTGAGGTTCTGATGATGATTATTAACATTTGCTAAATCTTCTAAAGTGCTTTCCATACATACAGAGACATACATATTTTGTACATGTACAATTATATTTTTCATTTTAAAGCTTATAACATTGTTTTAGATCACACATAATTTGTATTGTTTTGTAATATTACCTTCAATGCCAGATTTTTGTCATATAGTTTATTTTTCCAAAACCCTGTGTTGGACATTTGGATTAGCTTTTCTACTTTAAAAACAAGGTTATTAAAGATATTCATACAACTATATCTTTATACCTAGAGATTGTCTTTCCATACCATACAATTGCTAGATCAATGACATAAATTTTAAGATTTTTAAAAAATTTATTGAATTGTTATCCTGGCAGGTACTACCAATTCTAACATAATAGCTTAAGTTAATTTAGAATAATAAGGCCATTACCCATAAAACA
Organism: Sciurus carolinensis; assembly: GCF_902686445.1. Classification (NCBI taxonomy): domain Eukaryota; kingdom Metazoa; phylum Chordata; class Mammalia; order Rodentia; family Sciuridae; genus Sciurus; species Sciurus carolinensis. Next base: position 7,666,066 of record NC_062231.1, on the reverse strand, counting down.
GGTCATCAGACTAATTTTCAATGTCTGTAGTGAGTCCATTTTATAGCTTTATAACTCAGTCCACTATTAGAGACAAAATCAGATCATGTATTTGGTGGAAACGGGGCCTTTCTTCTTTTACTGTAATGCTCTTTTCAACACAATATTGACTTTAAAAATAGGTAACTTTTTATTAATCTTCCTGGCCAAATAGAAATCTTTGTTTTATTAAACCACTTCATATGGTTTAAATATTTGTACAATTCTAGGTCATTGTCTACAATTTAAGGTTAATAATGATCCAGTTTATAGCTATTATCAAGAATACAAGCAACAATAGGTATTTTCAAGGATGTGGACAAAAAGGTACACTCATACATGGCTGGTGGGGTTGCAAATTAGTGTAGCCATTCTGGAAAGCAGTGTGGAGATTCCTTAAAAAACTTGCAGTGGAACCACCATTTGACCCAGCTATCCCACTCCTTGGCCTATACCCAAAGAACTTAAAATCAGCATGCTACAGTGATGCAGTCACTTGAATGTTCATAACTGCTGAATTCATAATAGCTGGATTGTGGAACCAACCTAGATGCCCTTCAATTGATGAATGGATAAGAAAATGTGGTATATATACACAATGAAATATTATTCAGCCATAAAGAAGAATAAAATCATGATATTTGCAAGTAAATGGATGCAGTTACAGAATATCATGCTACATGAGATAGGCCAATCCCAAAAAAGAAAGGCCAAATGATCTCTCTGGTAAGTGGGGGAAGATACATAACAGGAGGTGAGAGGGATGCAAGAATGGAAGAATGATGGATTGTATAGAGGAAAGAGAGGGGTGGGAAGGGAGTGGGGGAAAGAAAAATAACAGAATGAGACAAATATTACTACCCTATGTACATATTTGATTACACAATTGGTGTGACTCTACTTTGTGTAAAACCAGAAAAACAGTTGCACCCCATTTGTGTACAATGAATCAAAATAAATTAATTTTTAAAAAGGCAAGTGCAAAAACAAAGAATCAAATATTCATGGAAGAAAATATCCTCATTGCATCATAGAGAGCAAAGTACTCTGGCCTGAATAGAACTGTCGGAGCTGATGTCTACACGCAGGTATTGAAAATCTTACTAGTAGGCTCAATTACCCTCCTTTTGCAGTCTTTCTAGGACCCACCTACACACTAAGTCTGCATCTGAGGACAAGAGACACCCAGATGGCTAAAGCAGGGGAGGACATCATGCTGCTGAGAAGAGCCCAAACATTTGTATGTTTTATGGAAAGGATTTCTTTAAGTTCTGTCTCTACAGGCCTAATTTTAATATCTATAGAAATTTGAGAAGATTTCAAAGGAGAACAAAGAACTCTGGCTTCTCCAGAGGAACATGTCACCTATCTCTTAATTTTACTTTATTCCCTGTTGGATAATGACAATCCTGGGAGAACTGGGCTCCAAACTTTTCTCTAAGGGACCTAAACACATCTGGAGAGGGATCTTGATTGGGAACATGTCCCCATCATGTTGACAGCTGCAGTTACTCTAATTCTGATCCTAAGATCTGAGGTGTATAAGCTTGGCTCTCTGAGGTTTTTAGGGAAGTCTCTCTGAGGTGTGCAGGAGAGATCAATCAGTCATGTAGAAGGGTTTTTTGACCAAGTGAATGTGTTATTTTAGTTGTATAGAATGGGCCCTACTAAGTGAGTAGTGAAATCTCTCAGATGAGTGGGGAGAACACATTAAGTGCTGATGGGAGGGTTCTTTGAGTGGAGAATAAGGAATCTCTGAGGTGGGTATGGAGGGCACTCAAAGGAGTATCAGAACAGTTCTTGGTGGTGTGCAGGGCAGGATTTGTTTGAGTAGTGGAGGCTGTTTGAGGTGTATCCATGTGTGGACTTACAAAGTTCAGTCAGGTGCATTCCACTGTTCTTCCGTTTCCCTATCTCTCCTTCCTCACCCTTAATATACTTCATCTACTCTACTGGTCTTTTCCTTAACTTTGTTAAAATTTCTTTTCCCCTTTTAAGGTCCAGGATATTATCAAAAGGCATTAAAATTGTCCACATTTAAAATAATATCTGTGCATTAGTAAAGAAGAAAATAATCATTTACATGTAGTAAGACTGGAAAATTTTTTAAAACTGAAATTTCATCAATTTTTGTTAAGTACACTCTACACATTTTATTTGAAGTTTCTACTACAACTAATACTAGCTAGGATTTTTAGTAGCAGTATGTCTGAGCTTAAGACCTGCAATAATAGGATTTGAAAAATTTAAGTCCTAGAATTCTTTGTAAAGCTAGAATGGTCAGTATTTTTAATTATTATTCTTTGTGCACATTTATACTATGTAATTCATGTACAATAATACTTGTAACATTATACTAATACTATGAAATAAAAGTAGTAGTATAAAATTTCTAGTAAATAACCATTATATAAATGCCTGAGTCTGGGATATGGTTTAATGAGAGTCAGACTTCACAATTCCTTTCTTTGCATTTTACTTAGGAGCCTCCTCTGCCTTTTCTGCTGCTGTTTCCATTCAATTTTTGAGGTGGGGCTTCCAGGATGAAGTTCTGTTGTGCAGATGGTTAGATCATCTGTGATGATACTGGTAATCTTAGTATTTCATCTCACATTTGACAGGACCTATCTTGCAGTAAGCAGAGAGGGCATCCCCAGAGGAAGAGAAAAGTGCTTTCTTCTATTTTCAGACATTGGTGAAATTCCAGCATCTGGATGAAAACTTTTTGCATGTAGCTCTCATTTTTTCAAGGTCAGTGATCTACATTGTTCTTTGAGTCCCAGCAATAATAAAGAAATCTAATGTCTTTCACATTGACCCACAAGAGTGACAGTCTGGCATAAAATAAAATGAAATAGAATCCTATTTAATGTTTTATATGAATGGAAAAACATTTAGGAAATATATTTCTCAGGTCTGTGTAATGAAAACAACTCAAGAGTAGTGACACCCAATTTTAATTAATATATTCCCTAGCAGCCTTTGATTTTCAAATAGTTTGATTATGAGAAGAAATTATGGAGAATGAATGGGGACATCTACTGCTGGATAGAAAGGAAAGAAGGGAGGGAGAAAGAATGGGAAAGAGGGAACAAAGATAGAAGGAAGGATTCAAAGATGAATGGTGCTGTTTCATGTGGGAATAAATAAGATAAATGGGTCTCCTGGAGTAAACCAGATTTCTCTTCAATTTTTAGTTATATCTATCATTAGGATACATTTTGACATAGTCACAAAAACATGGACTATAAATTTGTTCCTAGCACTCCCCTTCCTCCCTACCTTCCCCTGCTCTGCCTCTACTCTATTGATTCCTCTGCAATTTATATATAGTTGTTTTAAATTTAGTGTCTGGTGGATGTACTTGAAGTTGAGATTCACTGTTGTGTATTCATTTAGGTACTTCAGAAATTTTGGTCAGATTCCTTCCATTGTTCTTCCCTTTTCCAGTCTCTCCTTCCTCCTGCTCAATGCACTTTACCTACACTTCTGATCTTTTCCTCAATTTTGATTGAATGTCCTCTTCCTTTTTTTCCCTAGGGTATTTTCAAAAGGCATTAAAATTTTCCAAGTTTAAAATAACATCTATGTGGTCATGAAGAAGAAAATGATTATTCATATGTAATGAAACTGTGAACATTTAAACACACAAAATGTTATTAGTTTTGATAACCACACACTACACATTTTATTTGAAATTATTAGTACTATTCATATATTACTAACTAGGGTTTTTAGTATGTGTTTCCCTGAGGTTGTGAATTGCCATATGAGAATTGGAATCATTTTAAGTGCTAGAAAGTAGTGTAAAGCTAGAACTGTTAGTCTTTTGAGTTATTATTCCTTGTGAATATTTTATTAAAAAATTCACTCATGTACATTAATACTTGTAATATTATAAATTGTGCAAATACTATGGAATAAAGTAATAGTATAAAATTATAATTAAATAGCAATTCTATGAATACCTGTGTCATGGTTGTGAGGTAGTAAGGTCATACTTCAAAGTGCCTTCCAGTGCCTATGCAGTAGCCTCCTCTGCTTCCTCTTCCACTCATATTTGGAACTGAGGCTTCTGAGATGAGGTTCTATGGAACAGACAGCTTTAGCTCATCTGTAGTAGACTGGCAATGTTGGTGTTGCATCTGAAGACCAAGAGCACCCAACCTGCAGCAGGCAGGGAGCAAGTCCCCAGGACAAATCTTTCTTCCATCCTCTGACTATTGTAAAGAAGCAGCATCTGGATGAAAACTTTTTTTTTATTTATTTATTTTTTTACGTTTACATAGGGTAATGATGTTTATTATATTTTTCCCCTCCCCCCCACCCCTCCCACCCCTCCCACCCCTCTTTTCCCTCTACACAGTCCTTCTTTCCTTCATTCTTACTGCTCTCCTTAGCCTAACTCTAAACCTAACCCTAAACCTAATGCTAGCCCGTCCCACCCCCCATTATATGTCCTCATCCGCTTATCAGCGAGATCATTCGTCCTTTAGTTTTTTGAGATTGGCTTATCTCACTTAGCATGATATTCTCCAATTTTGACCATTTGCCTACATATGCCATAATTTTATCATTCTTCATTGCGCAGTAATATTCCATTGTATAAATATGCCACAGTTTCTTTATCCACTCATCAACTGAAGGGCATCTAGGTTGGTTCCACAATCTGGCTATGGTGAATTGAGCAGCAATGAACATTGATGTGGCTGTATCTCTGTAGTATGCTGATTTTAAGTCCTTTGGGTATAGGCCAAGGAGTGGGATAGCTGGGTCAAATGGTGTTTCCATTCCAAGCTTTCTGAGGAATCTCCACACTGCTTTCCAGAGTGGTTGCACTAATTTGCAACCCCACCAGCAATGTATGAGTGTTCCTTTTTCACCACATCCTCGCCAACACCTATTGTTGCTTGTATTCTTGATAATCGCCATTCTAATTGGGGTGAGATGAAATCTTAGGGTAGTTTTGATTTGCATTTCCCTTATTACTACGGATGTTGAACATTTTTTCATATATCTGTTGATTGTTTGTACATCTTCTTCTGTGAAGTGTCTGTTCATTTCCTTAGCCCATTTATTGATTGGATTATTTGTATTCTTCGTGTAGAGTTTTTTGAGTTCTTTATAGATTCTGGAAATTAGCGCTCTATCTGAGGTATGGTTGGCAAAGATATTCTCCCACTCTGTAGGCTCTCTCTTCACATTTCTGATAGTTTCCTTTGCTGAGAGAAAGCTTTTTAGTTTGAATCTATCCCAGTTGTTGATTCTTGCTTTTATTTCTTGTGCTATGGGAGTCCTGTTAAGGAAATCTGATCCTGAGCCAACAAGTTGAAGATTTGGACCTACTTTTTCTTCTATAAGATGCAGGGTCTCTGGTCTAATTCCGAGGTCCTTGATCCATTTTGAGTTGAGTTTTGTGTAGGGTGAGAGATAGGGGTTTAGTTTCATTCTATTGCATATGGTTTTCCAGTTTTCCCAGCACCATTTGTTGAAGAGGCTATCTTTTCTCCATTGCATATTGTTGGAACCTTTGTCTAGTATGAGAAAATTGTATTTATTTGGGTTTGTGTCCATGTCCTCTATTCTGTACCATTGATCTACCTGTCTATTTTGGTACCAATACCATGCCGTTTTTGTTACTATTGCTTTGTAGTAGAGTTGAAGATCTGGTATTGCAATACCCCCTGCTTCGCTCTTGCTACTGAGGATTGCTTTAGCTATTCTAGGTTTTTTATTCTTCCAGATGAATTTCATAATTGCTTGCTCTATTTCTGCAAGGTACATCATTGGGATTTTAATTGGAATTGCATTGAATCTGTATAGAACTTTAGGTAGTATAGCCATTTTGACGATATTAATTCTGCCTATCCAGGAACATGGGAGATCTTTCCATCTTCTAAGGTTTTCTTGAATTTCTTTCTTTAGTGTTCTGTAGTTCTCATTGTAGAGGTCTTTCACCTCTTTTGTGAGATTGATTCCCAAGTATTTTATTTTTTTCGATGCTATTGTGAATGGGGTAGTTTTCCTAATTTCTCTTTCTGAAGATTCATCACTTATGTATAAAAATGCATTGGATTTATGAGCATTGATCTTGTAACCTGCTACTTTACTGAATTCACTTATGAGTTCTAAAAGTTTTCTGGTGGAATTTCCAGGTTCCTCTAAATATATAATCATGTCATCAGCGAACAGGGATAGTTTGAGTTCTTCTTTTCCTATTCGTATCCCTTTAATTTCTTTGGTTTGTCTGATTGCTCTGGCTAGAGTCTCAAGGACGATGTTGAATAGAAGCGGTGAAAGAGGGCATCCCTGCCTTGTTCCATTTTTTAGGGGGAACGCTTTCAGTTTTTCACCATTTAGAATGATATTAGCCATGGGCTTAGTGTAGATGGCCTTTATAATGTTTAGGAATGTTCCCATTACCCCAATTTTTTTCTAGTGTTTTGAGCATGAAGGGATGCTGTATTTTATCAAATGCTTTTTCTGCATCTATTGAAATATTCATGTGATTCTTAACTTTAAGTCTGTTGATATGGTGAATGACATTTATTGATTTCCGAATGTTGAACCAACCTTGCATCCCTGGGATAAAACCCACTTGATCGTGGTGCACTATCTTTTTAATATATATTTGTATGCGATTTGCTAAAATTTTGTTGAGAATTTTTGCATCGATGTTCATTAAGGATATTGGTCTGAAATTTTCTTTCCTTGATGTGTCTCTGTCTGGTTTAGGTATCAGGGTGATATTGGCTTCATAGAACGAGTTTGGTAGGGTTCCCTCCTCTTCTATTTCATGGAATAGTTTGAGGAGTATGGATGAAAACTTTGTGAGTTACACTCATCTTTCAAGGTGAGTTGCACCTTGGTTGTTTTGAAGTTCTAATAATGACCCAAAAAATCCAAGGCCTCTCACATGGACCCACAATAATTATAGTCTGGCATAAGATAAAATGAAATATAAATAATTCAATGTTATGTGTTACTGAAAACAAATTTTAAAAATCTGTTTCTCAGGACTGTGTACTGTAAACAACTCAGAGTAGCAGCATCCAATATCAATAAATATGCTTTCAACTGACCTTTGTTTTCCAAGTGGCTTGGTTTTGACAAGAAATTATGGAGAGTGAAGTGGGACATCTAGTGCTGGAAAGGAAGGTGGAATAGTGGGGAAAAAGAGGGAATTAATGAAGGAAGGATTCAAAGATGAATATGACTGCTTCACATGGGCACAAATAAGTTGTATGATCTTCCTTCCAGAGTGAGCCAGTTTTCTATTGATTGTAGTCCTTATTATTCCCATCGATACCTGTGGGTCCTCAACAAATCCCTCATGGTAGTCCACTCCACCACCTCTCTTGCACAAGTTGTGTAAATTTTTGGAAAGTCTATTCTCACTATTAAAGATAATTATAACACAGAACCTCCAAAAGCAATGGATGAGATTGGAGGTAATTTCTTCAGCTTCTGTAGATTGCAGCTTAGCCATGAGCAGGTGGTGTGAGAACCTCGGATGTCAGTCACTCAGGATTTTCTCCTTCCCATCTTGTAAGAGCAAAAGAGAAAACCCCTAAATGTCAACTTTGACTTTCCAAAAAGCTAGTATTTTTTGGATCAAGAACTCTGTTTTACAATATTAGTCACACTTGTCTTTAAATGTGAACAGCACACCACTTCACATAAAATATCTTGCTAAATATCCACCAACACTTTGTCAATTAAGTAGAAGTATAGTATTCTCATTTTAGTTGAACATGATAAACATTAGGTGGAAAGCAATTTTTTTGTAGTTATACATGACAAGAGAATTCACTTTGATAAAATTACACAAACATGGAATATATATTTTTATAATTGCAATCCCATTCTTCAGGATGTACTCAGTGGCAGGATTCACTTAGGTGTTTTCATACCTGTACATAGTAAAATCATCTCAGATTTTTTCCACTATTTTCTATTCCTATGCCCAATTCTTTCCCTTGATTTCTTTTTGTCAGATCTACTGAACTTCTGTGTAACCCAACCCCATTGTGGTTTAGCTTTCAATACATTAGTGAAAACATTTTACATTTGCTTTTTTGTTATTGGTTGATTTCACTTAGCATGATAGTTCTCAGATCCATCCATTTACAGGAAAATGCCATAAAGTCATTCTTCTGTGTGGCTAAGTAATATTCCACTGTGTGTATATATATAAAACAATTTTCTAATCCATTCATCTGTTGTAGGGCACTAGGTTAGCTTCATAACTTGGGTATTGTTAATTGTGCTGCTCTAAACACTGATGTGACTGCATCAATGCAGAATGCTGATTTTACATTTTTGATATTTGCTGAGGAGTGGGGTAACTGGGTCAAATGGTGGTTCCATTCAAGTTTTTGGAGAAATCACTATACTGCTTTCCAGAGTAGTTGCACCAATTTACACTGCCACTAGTCTTGCATGAGTGTACCCTTTTCCACATCCTTGCCAACATTGTTCTTGCTTTTATTCTTACTAGTTGCCACTCTGACAAGTGTAAGTTTATATTTCAGTGCAGTTTTAATTTGCATTTCTCTAATTGCTAGAAATGTTGAACATTTTGTCATATACTTTTGGCTATTTGCATTTTTTTCTTTTGAGATAAGTCTGTTCATTTCCTTTGCCTATTTATTGATTGGTTTATTCTTGATATCTTGGTATATGCTGGAAATTAATGTCATTTCTGAGGTGGGAAGATTTTCTCCCATTTGGAAGACTCTCTCTTCATACACTTGATTGTTTCCCTTGCTGAGAAGAACCATTTTTAGTTTGATGCCACCCATTTATTGATTTTTCACTTGCACTTTAGGAGTCTTATTAAGAAAGTCAGTTCCTGAGTCAATATGTTGAAGTGTTGGGCCAATATTTTCTCCTTTTATGGGCAGGGTTTCTGATCTAATTTCTAGGTAATTGATCCACTTTGAGTTGATTTTTGTGGTAGGGAGAGAAATAGGGGTTTGATTTCTTTCCACTACATATGGATTTCAAGTTTTCCCAGCACCATTTGTTGAAGAGGCCATCTTTACTCCAGTTATGCTTAGCAACCTTGCCTAGTATGAGATAACTGTATTTATGTGTTTTTGTCTCTTTGCCTTCTATTCTGTCCCATTGGTCTTCATATCTGTTTTTGTACCAATATCATGCCATTATTGTTCTTGTAGCTCTGTAGTATAATTCAAGACCTGATATTGTGATGCCTCCAGTGTCACTGCTCTAAGAAATGTTTTGGCTATTCTGCATCTCTTATGTTTCCAAATGAATTTCATGAGGGCTTTTCCTATTTCTCTGAAAAACATCACTGGGATTTTGATAGGAATTGCATTAAATCTATATAGCATTTATAGTAGTATGGCCATTGTGATATTAGATTTGCCTATCCAAGATTATGGTAGATTTTTCCATATTTTAAGGTCTCCTTCAGTTTCTTTCTTTAGTGTTCTATTTTCACTGAAGAGGTGTTTCACCTCTTTTGTCATTTTGATTTTCAAGGATTTTGTTTTATTTTTTTGGCTATGGTAAATGGGAAAGTCTTCCTAAGTTCTCTTTCAGCTGATTCACCATTAGTGTATTCAAATGGAATTAATTTATATGTGTTGATTTTATAGCTTGCTACTTTGCTGAAATTATATATAAGTTCTAGAATCTTTCTAGTGGAGATTTTTGGGTCTTCTAAATACAGAATCATGTCATAGGCAAATAAGGATAATTTGAGCTCTTTTCCTATGCTTATTCCTATAATTGCTTTCTTTTATCTGATTGGTTTGGCCAGGGTTTCCAAGATTGTGTTGAACAGAAGTTGTAAAAAAGGGTATTCCTGCCTTTTTTTTTCTATTTTTGGAGGGAATGATTTTAATTTTTGTCCATTTAATATGATGTTGGCCTTGAGTTTACCATATATAACTTTTACAATGTTGAAGTATGTTCCTACTATCCTGGTTTTCTTCTGTTTTCAGCATGAAAGGATCCTAAATTTTATCAAATGATTATTGTGCATCTATTGAGAAAACCATGAGATTCTTATCTTTAAACTATTGATGTTATGGATTATGTTTATTGATTTCCATGTGATAAACCCACCTGGCATCCCTATGATGAAACCCAGTTGATCCTGGTGCATTATCTTTTTAATATATTTTTGTATGCAATAGGCCAGTATTAATTTTTTTTTGCATATTTATTTATCAGGTTTATTTTTCTGAGTTTTTTTTTCCTTGATGGGTCTTTGTATGGTTTCAGTAACAGGGTAATTTTATCTTCATAGAATGAGTTTGGAAGGGTTTTCCCATTTTCTATTTCATGGAATAATTTGAAAAGGATTGGTGTTTGTTCTTCTTTGAAGGTCTTGTGGAACATGACTGAGAATCTTTCTGGTTCTGGGCTTTTCTTTGCAGGTATGCTTTGATGGCATCTTCAATTTCATTGTTTGATATTGATTTCTTTACGTTGTCTATGTCCTGATTCAATTTGGGAAGGTCCTTCGTCTCTAGATATTTGTTGATATCTTCAGGTTTTTTTATTTAATTGGAGTATAAATTTTCAAAATAGTTTATAATTATCATCTGTATATCAGGAGTAAATATCATGATGATTTTAAAAATATTTTTGTAGTTGTATAAGGGCAGAATGCCCTTACTTTATTTATTTATTCTTTATGCAGTGCTAAGGATCAAACCCAGTTCCTCACATGTGCTAGGCAAGCATTCTACCACTGAGCTACAGACCCAGCCCCATGATATTTTATTTTCATCAAAAAGTTTAGTAATTTGAGTTGTCTCTCTCTCTCTATGTCATGGTTACTTTGGTTAAGTATTTATCAATATTATTTATTTTTTTAATCAACTTTTTTTGATTTTATAAACTTTTTTTGGTTTGTTTCAATTTCATTGATTTCTGTCTCTGATTTTTAATTGTTTTCTGTATTCTGATTTTTTGTTGATTTCTTCTTTTATTTGTAGGACCTTAAGGTTAAATATTAGGTTATTTATTTGTGGACATTCTATTCCTTTAATAAAAGAGCTCAATGTAATTAACTTTCCTCATAAAACTGCCTTCACAACAGATTAGAACAGAACAGTTCTTTTTTTAAAGCACTGGCCCTAAGTGTAAAGATAAACTCCTTTCTTTTATTCCCTATAATAGTTACACAAACAGTGGATTAATACAACGAAGGGTTAGGGTTAAGAAAACAGAGACAAAGAAACCAGTCTACAGTCAGATAATCTGGCATCAAAATACTCTTATCTCATGCTTCCTAGGATTGCTCTGCTTTATCCTGACCTCTGCCTGCCCCCAAGCAGCCAAAGCAAACTTCAATAGCTGAAAGCATCACCAGTCATGCTTAGATACCTCAAAATCCAAACTGATGGTCACACAATGGAGAGAGACAGTTTTTCACTCAAGTTGCAGAACCCTTTGCAGTACTTCAGATGATCAGTTGATTCATTCTTTTATTTCCAGGTATTTATTGAGTGCTTACTATATTCTAGGCATTCCAATGGGAATAAAGATGAAGTAATAGAAAACCTCTATCTTTGCCCCCATAGAATTGTGTTTGGTAATCTCTAGGTTTTTGCATAAGTCATTGGCGGATCTTGCTTCTGTCAAGAATAATTTTATGACTTTATAAAAGGTCATCTTCTGCTCATTTCAGCCCTCACCCAAAGGCTGAAATGATGAGTTTCATCACAAAAAGGTCATCATGGTCACACTCCAATTTGACTCCCCATGACACAGACTTCCTGAATTCCAGGAGTAATTACTATATCCACCAAACTGAAAAACAAAATGATGGGCATAATTGTATTGCTGGTTTAAAGACTTTCTCGTAATACTTCCTACCAATTCATAGCATGTTCAAGCCTTTATTTATTATTTTTTTTTGGATTCTAGAAGTGTGCTTCTACCTTTCACTAGTTGACTGCCAGGAGGGTAAGTCCCATTGGGATATTGAATACTGATTTCATTACATGTAAGAGACTTTGTAAAAAATTTTGACAAGTTGTTTTGTCTTCTAATAATAAAGTTGTGAATAAATAGGGAAAGTTTAAAAAAAACTGACTTGACAGTGTTCCATAGATTTTGACATGTTGTATCACTATTCTCATTTACTTTTAATTATTTTTTAATTTTTTTCTGTGATTTATTTTGCTCTCCAGTTGTTGTTCAGTAGTGTATTATTTAGTCTTATGGTGTAAGAGTAGTATCTATTTTTATTTTTTTGTTGATTTCTAGCTTCATTCCATTTTGATGTGATAGAAGGCAAGTAATTATGTTTTTTGTATTTGCTAAGAGTTGCTTTGTGGCCTACAGTGTGGTCTATAAAAGAGAAGAATCTATGTGCTGATGAGAAGAAAGTGTATTCAGTCACTGATGCATGCAATATTCTATATGTGTCTCTTAAGTCTAAATTATTAATTCTATTTTTTAGTTCTCTAACTTCTTTATTTAGTTTTTGTTTGAAGGATCTATCCAGACATGAGAGAGGTATGTTAAAGTCACCCAGTATTATTATGCTGGGGTGGTTAGATTCTTGAAATTTAGTAGGGTTTTTTTGATGTATGTAGATGCTCCAGTGTTTATGGCATAAGTATTTATGATTATTATGTCTTGTTGATGCATAATTCCCTTCAGTAGTATAAAATAATCTTGGTCCTTACTGATTAACATTGGTTTGAATCCATTTTCTCTGATATGAGGATAGAAACTTCTGCTATTTACAAGATCCATGTGAATAATATGTTTTTTTCCCCATTCTTTCACCTTCAATCTGTGAATCTTTGTCTATATGGTTAGTTTCTCAGACACAGCATATTGTTGGGTCTTGTTTTTTAAGATGTCAATCTCTGTCTTTTGATGGATGAGTTAGCTATTTACATTTAATGTAATTATTGAGAAATGACTTTTATTCTCTGTCATTTTGTCATTTATTTCTGGTTCTTAATTTCATTTAGTTTCTACTTTGGAAAATCTTCTAATGCATCTTCACCCTCTGCTGATTTTTATTTTTATTCTCCATTTTTTCTTCATGAAGTATGTTATGAAGTGTGTTTTGTAGTGCTGGCCTTCTAATTGTGAATTCTTCCAACTTTTGTTCATGGTGGAAGGTTTCTACTTCATCTTTAAATCTGAAACTTCATATTTCTGGATATAGTTTCCTTGGTTGGCATCCATTCTCTTTGAAAGCTCGGTATATAATATTCGACAACCTCCTAGCTTTTAGAATTTGGGTTGAAGTATCAGCTGAGATACGGATTGGTTTAACCTCTCAATGTGATCAGGTGTCTTTCTCTTTAACTATAAACATTCTATTCTTTTTTGCATGTTGGGTCTTTTCATAATAATGTGTCCTGGAGTTGATCTGTTTTAGCTTTTTGATGACTGGAGTCTTGTATGCCCCTTGTATTTGATTTTCCATTTTGTTCTTAGTTTGAGAAAATTTTCCGATAGTTTTTCTTTGAAATGTTCATTCCTGTTGTTTATATTTCAGAGCCTTCATCTACACTGATGAATCTTCAATTTGGCCTTTTCCTGTTATACCTGATTTCTTTTTTTTTATTGTAAACAAATGGAATACATGTTGTTTCTCTGTTTGTACATGGCGTAAAGGCATACCATTTGTGTAATCATAAATTTACATAGGGAAATGTTGTTTGATTCATTCTGTTATTTTTTCCCTTCCCCCCACCCCTCCCACCCCTCTTTTCCCTCTATACAGTCCTTCCTTCCTCCATTCTTGCCCCCCTCCCTAACCCTAACTCTAACCCTAACACTAACCCCTCCCACCCCCCATTATGTGTCATCATCCACTTATTAGCGATATCATTCGTCCTTTGGTTTTTTGAGATTGGCTTATCTCACTTAGCATGATATTCTCCGATTTCATCCATTTGCCTGCAAATGCCATCATTTTATCATTCTTTATGGCGGAGTAATATTCCATTGTATATATATACCACATTTTCTTTATCCATTCATCAATTGAAGGACATCTAGGTTGGTTCCACAATCTGGCTATTGTGAACTGAGCAGCTATGAACATTGATGTGGCTGTATCTCTGTAATATGCTGATTTTAAGTCCTTTGGATATAGGCCAAGGAGTTGGATAGCTGGGTCAAATGGTGTATACCTGATTTCCTAAGAGTTGTTCATGTCTCTTAACGTATTTTCTCCATGGTTCACTTTTTTTTTTCAAAATTATATATTTTGTCTGCGCTGCCTGTAACTCTCTCTTCCATGTGGTGTGGTCTATTGGTTATGCTATCCATTGAATTTTTAATTTGGTTTATTGATTCCTTCACTTTGAAAATTTCCAATTGATTTTTCTTATCTCCTTATTGAAGTTATAACTTCTTGTATCATCTTGTATTATAACTTCTTGTATCATCTCTGAGATTTCACTCCTTATGTCAATTTTTTTCCTAGATTAGTCTAATCATGATCTTTAGAAATTCCACATCTGGCATTTTCTCCACTGTGGTGTCAGTGAGGTCTGTTGCTGAAGTATTCTGTGTTGTGTGGGATGGTTTATTTCCTTGCTTTTTCATATTATTTGTGTGTCTACCCCATCTATCCAGATGGATCTGAAGCATCAGAATTTGTACCCTATGAGCTTATAATAAGCCTGTAGGTCTTTAGTACCTTACAGATTAGAGGGAAACCCAATAACATCAACAACCTATGCAAACAATAGCAAGAGACTAGATATTTAGCTCCTGTTGTGATGTCTACAATGTAAGCAGAAATTATAGATTTAGCAATTTCCATCAGTAAATAATCATAGATTATGTGTGCCCTAAAATCAAACAATAGGTATTATCTATGTCTAACCCCATATAACTATAGCTATAACATCGGTGGTGGGAACTGGCATCATATAAACCAATTAGGGTTAAGAGGATTTATGGATAAAATGGAAGGATAGTAGAAGTAGAAAGGGTAGGAGGTTAAAAGTGTGGGATGGGGGACCTTGTCTTTTACTGCTTCAGTTGCTCACAGATACTGCCCTTTCTGACCTTCTGAAGTCAGTTGTGGAGTGACACACAGAAGGTGCTCAAAAAGTGCTCCTTCTTATGCTAATAAGCAGCACTGTGTATACAGAAATACTGTGACTCAGAGGAGAGCACAGGGTTCCAAGGTCATCCATTGGCAATGTGTGGTCCCTATGTTGCAAGTCCCCAAGTCCATTTGTCCCTCAGCCTCAGCATCTTCCTTGACCACTGCCACCTCTACAAAAGCCCTTTCATTCATTTTGGACAGAGTTCTCAAGGTGCAGTGGAGTAATCAGATGGGCCACATGATGGCAGGTATAGGAGCAACCTTGATTGAAAAGCATGGGTGATTAAGATGGGCAAAGTCATTTGGGATGCTGTGGGATGTTGGTTTGATTATGACAAGCAGAGTGCAAGGGGTTCTAGTGTTAGAGAGGAAAATATTCAACCCCGGTGTGTAAAGTAGGCTAGAGAGGAGGAGCAGACAAGTGGGGAGAATGCCAAGGAGCGAGTGGGTAGAGTGGACGTGGTGCTACAGAGCAGCACCAAGTGTAGGTCAAATATTGGGCAGAGCCTGTGAGATGAAGTTAAATGGGACCCAGTAGAACTGAAAGGATGGCCTGAGCGAGGCTCTTAGAGCCCTGTGGGATCAGTGGAGCCTGGGAATGTGTCCAGCTGGTGGAGTGGTGCCAAGTGGAGTGATTAGTGCCCAGTGAATGGGCGGAGCTGGTGGGGTGGAGCCAAAGGGGATGAGTGGAGCCCAACCCATAAGGGAAGTGGGTGGGGAGGGGCTATTGGAAGAACGTGGGAGGTGGGTCCACCCAGGGCTTCTCAGGTGTGCTCAACAGGGTAACCAGGAGTCCAGCAGGTGAATGCAGGATGTAATGGGTGCATTTGCATCACAGGAAGGGATCTCAGAGAGGTGAGTGTGGTTTGGAACTCCTCTCAGGGGTCTCTGTGGACTCAGTGGGGAAGCAGGGCCCTTTTCTTCCCTCGCCCAGAAGTGTGACCTCAGATTTTTGTTCCACTGAAACCTCAGTTTCCCCACTTACACTAGTCAATGGAGGGCAGTTGAGGACACAATGCACAGCCTTCCTTTGTCCCTCAATCTCACTGGATGCCATGAATCTTCCAGGTTCAGGTAGGTTCAGGCTTGTGAGGTTTCAGGGAGGTTTCTGGGGAACATCCCCTAAGAGACTTTGTTTTGGGGGAGCAAGCCTTATTCTGGCATGTTCATAGGATCTTCTCCTCTGGTGCGTGTGGTGTAGACAGTGTGACCTGGAGGTCAAGAGAGGGTAAACGTGTGTTGGGGCTGTCACTTGCTGGAGCCTCTTCCAATTATATAATCCACCTCACTCCCCCAGGAGCAAGGGATTCTTGGTTCCTGGACAATAAGAGAAGCATATATGCAGAGGTGGGATTGACTCTTGCCAGGGTTAACCTTGGAGAACTCACAGCATCTGTAAGTAGGACAAGGAAAGATACCTGCCTCTCAGGCTGATGAGGCCAAGACTCAGCTTCATGTTTCTCCAAAAGGCAGTTAAGCAATGTATGGGGTAGGGATCTAGGGTTTGACAGTGTTATCATAAAGACATATGTGAAAATATATTCTCTTAGGGTTGGGAATATAGCTCAGTTCATAGAGTGCTTGCCTGTCAAGCACAAGGCCCTGGGTTCTATCACCAGCACCTCAAAAATCAAAAAACAAAAAAAAAACAAAACAAAGAAAATGTATTCTCTTATTTTTAAAGCAAGAACTATTATGGAGCAAACTCTGTTCCAGAAAGTCAGGACATAGATGAAAACAAATCGTACAGGAATCCCCATCTCCCTTCTGTTAGGGGCTGTGGTTTTATTGGTTCAGTCCAAGAATTCAGGCACTGACCCCATTAAGTTTTGGTCTAGTGTTACCATCCATAGCAGTGCTTCATCTGCTTAATTATTCTGAAACACACCCCTCATCATGTCACCTAGCTTCCCCCATTCCTTTCCTACATTTGAGATAAAGGTCTCCTTCAGGAACTTCCCCTTTCCCACTTCTCTACATACATCTCCCCTTCTCACCAGAACCTTTCAAGTAAGCCTATCTCCCCCCTACCAGTACATACTCTCTGCTTGATGTGGGATTTTTCCCTTGTTAGGAGTGCTGAACTCCTTAGACACTAGATGGTGCCAGAACTGTACTTAAAACTTTCTAGAGTCCAGTGAGTATCTGCCTACCTATCCTCTGTCTTGGTTACAGGAAATTTCAGAAAGTCCTTCATTACTTCTTTTACAAGCCTGATTCCTCTCCCCCATGAAATGCTTAATAAATCTTAATACATTTTATGCATGAAATTAATTCTCCAGCTATGAAAAGGAATACTGACCTCTTCCTACAGATGTTGTTCTGTGATGCCTCAGGAATCTTTGCTAATTTTGGAGGCATTTCATGTTCCTTGCTAGGCTATGATTATCATAAGCCAATAAATATGATTATTGTAACTCAATAAATAGCCAATAAATCTATGTATATTAGAGATGTCAAGTGTTATTACACTTGTAGTTACACAACGGGCATCTATAGGCCTTAGTAAAGAATCAATTCTTTTAAGCAAAAGTAGCCATTGAGTTCCTATGATATGAGGAGGATTTGTGGTCTTTAGCAGAACTTGCCATGATGGGTGTGTGTATCAATAGTATATATATTATATAATATGGCATGATTAGGTAACAGGGGATCAAACATGGTTGAACCTGACTTATTCATTTATTTATAATTTTTTTATACGTATAATTTTGGGAATATATATATATATATACACACATATATTTATAATTTTGTCTCTAGAATGAGCAGGAATTGGTGATGGATCAGGGAAGGGGTAAAGGCCAAAGACCCATGACATTTCTTGAATTTTTATCTTGTGCAACCCAGGTGGTTATTGATACCCAGTACTAGATGGGGCAGAAAGGTCCCATGAGGCAGGTAAGAGAGAGTTGGCTTTGAGGAAGGTTTTTCCATTGGTGCTTGATATCCCCATGAACATGTCTGAAGGCGAGAGGAGAGGGCTAAGAGGAAGATTCTTTGGGAGGCGGGGGGATGTGGAAAATACTTCCTGCAATGAGACTGAGTGTGAAGTGGAGTGGGGTGAAGATGGAGAAACCCAAGGAGCCTTGCTCTAAGCTGTGAACATGCACATATTTAGTGATGGAGAAGAGGAGAAGTCTATGAAGTAGACAGAGGGCAAGGGCATCCAGTTAGGAAAATGGAAAACCAGGAAAGGGAATGACATGGATTTCTGGGAAGAGCTGATTTTGAAAAGAAAGTCAGGGCCTCTTTTCTTGAAAACCTCTCAGAAATAAACTAGAGGGTGACTAAGGAGGAACCATTAGATTTGGTACCAGAGAGGTTTCTGATGCTCTCCGTGACACCACTGTCCTCAGTTGGTGGGAGCTAAAGCCAACTGGATGATTATGCAAGAATAGAGGGTGTCATAGTGAAGGCAATGGCTGGATATGATTTTTCTGATTGCAGATGAGTTGAAGGGAGACCCAGGCAGTCGTTAACATTGGTGGTCACTCATATGTGGGGAGGGGTTCACTCCAGAAATGCATTTTTGTCTTGTTTGTGACTGAAGAAATCACTATTTTCTAGCTATACAGTGGAGTTCATTTTTTAAAAATCTGTAAGTGCAATGGTGATTACTGGGGACTTGGAAGCATGCTTAAAAGGGCAGGGCATGGTGTGAAAGTGGATGAGGGTAGTTATATATGATCACTGCTTAAAATGCATTGGGAAATAGGCCCAATCCCATTACATGTGTACTGAAAATGTGTTCGTTAAAACACACACACACACACACACACACACACACACACATTGAATTAACCATTCTATTCTATCATTGAGTGGTAGGCCCTCAACAATTGAGGAGAAAGTTTATATCCCTAAGTTTCATTTTCTGCTTGTGCAAATTATTATCAATCACCTGTGAAGAGAACCATATTCCAGCCTTTTCTTATTTCTCATGATACTCACAGTAATTTCAAATACTGGCCACATATTTTGTAGAATGTACCTTACATGATGTTTTGTGGTGTGTGTGTGTGTGTGTGTGTGTGTGTGTGTGTGTGTGTTCAGACTGTTGTGATTAAATGATTTTGGAAGGAATAGAACAGAGATAATGTGACTTCATGTCAGAGCCTGCCGGGTTACTTGATGGTCACTGAATTCATTGAGATGCTACCATCCATCCATGGTCAGGGTAGTTTGTGTCAGGTTCTTCCTTTGCGAATTTCCTTCTTTACCCATTTTCATACACTATTCATTGCCATGGGGTCACCAAATCTGCCCACCCTGAAAAGGATAAGGGTAGTAGTCTCCACCTGCAGGAGGGGATGCTGTCCACCTGCAGTGTTTTGAACTCTTTGGTAAGAAGGTTTTGTCTGTTCCCTTTACTTATTATCTATGTTGTCATTTATTTATGTCACTAAACATGTATTCAATTGCTTCTTTAAGTTATATTTCACTGTTAAAAGTATTTACTGCTCATATTCTTCAAGCTTTGACTCTTTGAATATCTTCTACCTTACTTCCTATGTCATTTGTCAGGCATCCACATTTGGGGAATTATGGGACACTCTCCTCCTTTTTCTCCTCCTCTTCCTGCTCTTCCCCTTCTCCCTTCTTCTATGTTGAGGCTAATTTTGTATTTACCTGACCAGATCCCAGAATCTGCCATCTGTCTAGGGAAATAGACTACTTTTTACTGGTATTTATTAGGCCAGCTGTGTAATGTACCAGGCCAAGTACAAGATGAAAACTTGGAGTTCTTGTTCACAAAGCTGGTAAGCTGTGCCATTAACATCATAGCACAGAAATCCATTAGTTTCTTCAGTGATCTCTTCTCATGTCATGTGCATTTTATTTGTCCTATAGCATCTTTCTCTTCACAGAAAAACCAGCATTTTCTATTGTTAGCAAGACTTTATCATTCATCTTTAATGATGCAAAGTCTATTCTAAATGCAAACTTACAAGCAAGTCATATTTTATAGCTTGCACACCCATGATGAGTTCATTCATATCAGAGCAGTGAAAATGTCACACACAACCAATGCAATTGTTTCCACTCCACCTCAATAACTGTTAAGAGATTCTTCCATTAACTTGTTAGTGAGATAGAAACAACTGAAAGGAAAGTGGCTGTAGATTGGCCAGGTTTTCCTTTTCCTTCACATCCTCAACTGGAGAGGTGGGCTAACACTATGAAGTACCACAAGTGACAAAGAATAAGGTAGGGGTCCTTGATCTTGGTGAAGAATGCATTGTCTTCTTCTGCATTTGAACCTAGTTCTGGCATGAACCCAGAGTATGGCCTCCCTGGCCTTCAGTACCCTCCCACTTTGTACTTATTTGTAGATAGGACACAGTCACCTTGTACCCAACTCTCTCTCAGCTCTGATATTTCCTTGACCCACTGGACTTCTTGCTGGTGAAAATTATAAGCCCTTAATGTGCATGAAGTGGCCAGATGCAGTATACATGCAGTTACATGTACATGCTGTGTTCATACATGTGTCCATTCTCTTCTTGGAGTTCAGTTATGAAACATAAGTACTAAGATACAATAAAAAATTCATAATGGTAACAGGAATGTATTCTAGCAAGGACAGGTCCACTTTGAACAGGGATCCTGACTGTGTGTGGGAGCACCATGGGGCTAGTCCTCCTTTACCTGCCTTCTATCTCCTCCTCCTCTTCTTCCTCTTTTTTTCTCTCTCTCTGTCTTCATCATTTTCTCCTCTCTCCTTTTTTTCATAATAGTAAGAACACTCAGTTGGCTTTCTGTACTCTGAAAACATTTATAAGTGCATGTTACAGTATCGTAAACAGTAAGCACAGAACTATTCTGCAAATATCTAGAAGTTATTTATCTTTTACTATTGAAATTTGATATCTATCAAAGAGCAGTACCCCACTTCACTGTACCCCTTTCCCTGGCAACCAACATGCTACTGAGACCGGCCTTAAACTTGTGATCCTTCTACATCAACCTCCTGAAACACTAGTGTTCCAGGCATGTGCCAATGTGTCCAAATTCTTTACTGGTTTTTATCAGGTTATTTATTGTTATAGGGTTCTAGGGATTATTTATATATTTTAGACATTATCATATTTTTTATTTTATATTAAAACATAATAACTTCAGCTTCTTACAAGGTACAGCATATGTTTTGATATATGTAATACGGTGTAGCAATCAAATCTTAATAAAGGTCATATTCATGGAGAGAGATTGGTAAAAGGGGTCCCAGTATTTTTTTTTAGGAATTTTATAGATTCAAGTCTCATGTTTGTATTTTTAGTTGCTTTTGAGAAACTTTTTATTTGTTCTAATTAGTTGCAAATGACAGTATGATGCAGTGATACATTTTGATAGATCATGCATAAATGGAGTGTAATTTCTTATTTTTCTAATTATACATATTGTAGGATCATATTGGTCATGCAAGTTGATGTTTTAGTAACATGTGAGATAACATTCTGATTTATTTTTTCTGCACAAGGATATCCAGTGTCCTCAGCACCACTTGTAAAAGAGACTATCCTTTCTTCATTGTGTATTTTTGGCCCCCTTGTCAAAGATGAGCTCACAGCATATGCATGGGCTTATTCTGGTTCTATTTTCTGTGCATTGTTCTGTATGTTGCCTACTATTACAGAATCAAAGTGTTTTATTCTGTCACTTTCTAATTTTGGGGGGCAGAGGAGAATTGTGTCATTTTAAGAATTTGTTCTAGTTCTTTATACAGTAGAGTAGAATGCATTTTGATACATCATGCATAAATGGAGTATAATTACACATTCTTCTGGTTATACATAAGGTAGAGTCACACCAGTCAGATAATCATATATGCATATCAGGTAGTAATGTCTGATTTATTTCACTGTTCTTCCAATGCTCATACCCCTCCCCTCCCTTCCCTCTACTCTGCCTAAACAAAAGGACCTCTATTTTTTCCTGGCCTCACCTTTATTTTGAATTGCCATCTGCATGTCAGAGAAAACATTCAACCTTTGTTTCTTTGGGTTTGGCTTATTTTGCTTAGCAGTTCCATCCATTTACTGGCACATATCATAATTCCCCTTCTCTTCCCCCTCAACTGTGTTGATCCTCCACAATTTATTTGTACTTTTTTAAAAACTAGTGTCTGGTGGATATACTTGGTGTTGGGATTCACTGTTTCATGTTCATGTATGTCCATAAGAAATTTCAGTCTGATTCATTCTACTATTCTTACCTTCTCCTGTTTCTCTTTCCTCTTCCTCAAGCCACTTCATCTACTCCACTGATCCTTTCCTCATTTGATGAAATTTTCTCTCTCTTTTCTCTAAGATATACTCAAAAGGCATTAAAATTGTTTAAATTTAAAATAATATCTATATGATTGTGAAGAAAATAATATTCACAGGTAGTGAAATTGAGAGCATTTTAAAAAATATAATTTTTTCAGGTTTTGGTAAGCAGACAGTACACATTTCATTTGAATTTATTACTACTACTAACATATTAGCTAGAATTTTTAGTATGGGTGTGTCTGTGTTTATGAATTACAATATGCCTGGTATCTCTTCACAGGTTCTTGATTTCCGGGATCCAGTGTTACTATTCATGCTTTAGGTTGGCAATGCAGAACTTGTCAGAATCTATAATTCCATAGTTCCTTTCTTATTACTTTGTTATTTTTAGATATACAAGACAGTATAATGCATTTTGTCATATTACACATACATGGAGTTTAACTTATTCTATTGAGAATCCTATTCTTGTCATTGTGCATCATGTGGAGTTACCCTGGTCATGTATTCAAATACAAGGATAGGAAAGTTAATCTGATTCCATAGTTCCTTTCTGTCACCTCATGCTTTAATTGAATAGACTTTAGCATTTTCAGAATTTCTTCTTTACTGGTTTTATTGAGATTGAATTCTCCTAAAATTGTAAAATGTGTAATGTAGTGACATTTACAATGTTGTGGTACAATTACCCCTTTTACCTTGCTTCAAACATCTTAATCACTGGAAGAAAACCATGTATCTGATAAACAGACACTCACTCCCTGACCCTCCAAGCCCTGAAAGCTACTTTTCTCCTTTCTGACTTCCAGATTTCCAATTAGTGGATACTTCATATGAATGTAGTTATAGCATGTGTGAATTTTCATGTGTGATTTTGTTTCATTTTCTTCATATTTTTGAGATATATCCACATTGTAGCCTGTTTCAGTACTTTATTTTTTATGGCAGAGTAATATTCAATATAAACATAAATATGAATGCTACATATAGTTGCATATTTATATGAATATATATGTACATGTGCTTACTCAGACATGTATACATATACACATATACACACGTTTGTTCATACATTCTTCTCTTTTCATCTATTTCCTAGTGTTGATGGTGCTGCCATTAGCATCTATGTACAAGTGTTTTAATATCTGTTTTCAATTATCTGGGGAATATAGCTAGGGATGTAATTTGTAGGTCATATGATAATTCTAGGTTTAACTCTTTAGCAATCATCAAATTATTTTCTATAACTACTATACCATTTTATATTCTTTCCATAAATGTGTGGGGTTGCCAATTTCTTCACATGGTTACCAACACTTAATTTTTTTTAAATGCAGCCATTCTATTGCTCATAAAGTGCTATCTCAAGGCATTTGGTGGGGTTTTGCTGTCATAATTTGGTATAAGGAAGCAAACCCCTAGGTAGTGCATCTCTGAACTACATCTCCTGTCTTTTTTATTTTTCTTAGAGACATAGTCTCACTAAGTTACACAGTGTGTCCTTGAACTTGCCATACTTCTGCTTCAGTCTCTTGAGTAGCTTGGATATAAGCATGCACCTGGGGGCGATCCAAGATGGTGGCCTAGAGGGAGACTGCACCCCTGGTCGCTCCAGAACCCAGGAGTTAAGAAGGGGAGGCATTGAGAGACTCGGACTGAAGTGGAGCCACGGGTGAGTCTGCCCACTGGGTAAAGCTCGGCCCGGGTGGCAGGCCCAGATAGAGGTGGCTTATTGGAGCCGGGCAGGGCAGCTAGAGTCTTCCCAAGGTAGCCTTCCACACTCCGGCAGTGGGCTCTTCCCACACGGCCAGCTGCACGGTGCAGGACCACAGTGAGAGCATTTCCGCACAGAGCCAGTTCCAAACCGTGGAACCAGTAGGGGGCTAGGGGCAGTTTTCTTCGGATGAGCTGCTTTATCAGATTCCTCCAAGACATCAGGCTACTGAAGGCTGGGAGGTGATACATTGGAAATCTACTGGGACACTATAAGCCAATAGTGGAAAACTGCAATATCTCAGGGTCCCACTGACAACTAACCAATATGAGAAAACAAGGGAAGAAAATGTCCCAAACAAACCTAGATATTACATCAATAAAACCCAATGACAGCACAGCAGAAGAAATGTCAGAAAGGGAGTTCAGAATGTACGTAATTAAAACGATCAGGGAAGCTAATGAGGAGATGAAAGAGCAAATGCAGGCATTGAAGGAGGAGATGAAAGAGCAAATGCAGGCATTAAATGATCGCACCAATCAACAGTTAAAAGACCAAATACGGGAAGCAAGAGATCATTTCAATAAAGAGTTAGAGATACTGAAAAAAAACCAAACTGAAATCCTTGAAATGAAGGAAACAATAAACCAAGTTAAAAACTCCATAGAAAGCATAACCAATAGGATAGAACACCTGGAAGACAGAACCTCAGACATTGAAGACAAATTATTTAATCTTGAAAGCAAAGTTGGCCAAACAGAAAAGATGGTAAGAAATCATGAACAGAATCTACAAGAATTATGGGATATCATGAAAAGGCCAAATTTAAGAATTATTGGGATTGAGGAAGGCTTAGAGAAACAAACCAAAGGAATGAACAATCTATTCAATGAAATAATAACAGAAAATTTCCCAAATCTGAAGAATGAAATGGAAAACCAAGTACAAGAGGCTTATAGAACTCCAAACATACAAAATTACAGCAGACCCACACCAAGGCACATTATTATGAAAATACCTAACATACAAAATAAAGACAGAATTTTAAAGGCTGCGAGAGAAAAGAACCAAATTACATTCAGGGGGAAACCAATAAGAATATCAGCAGATTTTTCAATCCAGACCCTAAAAGCTAGAAGGGCCTGGAACAACATTTACCAAGCCCTGAAAGAAAACGGATGCCAACCAAGAATCTTATACCCAGCAAAACTTACCTTCAAATTTGACGATGAAATAAGATCCTTCCATGATAAACAAAAGCTAAAGGAATTTACAAAAAGAAAGCCAGCATTACAGAACATTCTCAGCAAAATATTCCATGAGGAAGAGATGAAAAACAACGATGCAAATCAGCAACAGGAGGTGCTAGCCTAAAGGAATAGCCAAATAAAGGAGAAACCAAAGCATGTCAAAAGCAAATATGAGTCAATTGACTGGGAATACAAATCATATCACAATAATAACCCTGAATGTTAATGGCCTGAATTCATCAATCAAAAGACACAGACTGGCAGATTGGATTAAAAAGAAAAATCCAACAATATGCTGCCTACAAGAGACTCATCTCATAGAAAGAGACACCCATAGACTAAAGGTGAAAGGATGGGGAAAAACATACCATGCACACGGACACAGCAAAAAAGCTGGAGTATCCATCCTCATCTCAGATAATGTGGACTTCAAACCAAAACTAGTCAGAAGGGATAAAGAAGGACATTACATGCTGCTTAAGGGAAGCATAAATCAGCAAGACATAACAATTATAAATATCTATGCCCCGAACATTGGCTCATCCACGTACGTCAAACAAATCCTTCTCAATTACAGAATTCAAATATACCACAACACAATAATACTAGGCGATTTTAACATACCTCTCTCACCACTGGATAGATCGTCCAAACAAAAATTGAATAAAGAAACTATAGATCTCAACAACACAATCAGCAATTTAGACTTAACGGACATATATAGAATATACCATCCAACAAAGAACGAATACACTTTCTTCTCAGCAGCACATGGATCCTTCTCTAAAATAGACCATATTTTATGCCACAAAGCTACTGTTAGCAAATACAAGAAGATAGAGATACTACCTTGTACTCTATCAGATCATAATGGATTGAAATTAGAAATAAATGAGAGAATAAAAAACAGAAACTTCTCCAATACCTGGAGACTAAATAATACACTATTATATGATGAATGGATAACAGAAGACATCAGGAGGGAAATAAAAAAATTCTTAGAAGTAAACGAGAACAAAGACACATCATATCAAAATCTCTGGGACACTATGAAAGCAGTACTTAGAGGAAGATTTATTTCATGGGGTGCATTCAAAAAAAGAAGTAGAAATCAACAAATAAACGCCTTAACACTACAGCTCAAAGCACTAGAAAAAGAAGAGCAGACCAATACCAAAAGTAGTAGAAGACAGGAAATAGTTAAAATCAGAGCCGAAATCAACGAAATCGAAACAAAAGAAACAATCGGAAAAATTAACAAAATAAATAGTTGGTTCTTTGAAAAAATAAATAAAATTGATAAAC
Source organism: Sciurus carolinensis (assembly GCF_902686445.1). Lineage (NCBI taxonomy): Eukaryota > Metazoa > Chordata > Mammalia > Rodentia > Sciuridae > Sciurus > Sciurus carolinensis. The sequence goes on along the minus strand of NC_062231.1, from coordinate 7,639,426 downwards.
CCTTAGCCACACTAACAAAGAGAAAGAGGGAGAAAACTCAAATTACTAAAATTCGGAATGAACAAGGAAACATCACAACAGACACGAGTGAAATACAAAACATAATTAGAAGCTATTTTGAAAATCTATACTCCAACAAAACAGAAAACCTTGAAGACATCAACAAATTTCTAGAGACATATGAACTACCTAAACTGAACGAGGAGGACATACACAACTTAAATAAACCAATTTCAAGCAATGAAATAGAAGAGGTCATCAAAAGCCTACCAACAAAGAAAAGTCCAGGACCAGATGGGTTCTCAGCCGAGTTCTACAAAACCTTTAAAGAAGAGCTCATTCCAATACTCCTCAAACTATTCCATGAAATAGAAGAGGAGGGAACCCTACCAAACTCGTTCTATGAAGCCAATATCACCCTGATACCTAAACCAGACAGAGACACATCAAGGAAAGAAAATTTCAGACCAATATCCTTAATGAACATCGATGCAAAAATTCTCAACAAAATTTTAGCAAATCGCATACAAATATATATTAAAAAGATAGTGCACCACGATCAAGTGGGTTTTATCCCAGGGATGCAAGGTTGGTTCAACATTCGGAAATCAATAAATGTCATTCACCATATCAACAGACTTAAAGTTAAGAATCACATGATTATTTCAATAGATGCAGAAAAAGCATTTGATAAAATACAGCATCCCTTCATGCTCAAAACGCTAGAAAAAATTGGGGTAGTGGGAACATTCCTAAACATTATAAAGGCAATCTACGCTAAGCCCATGGCTAATATCATTCTAAATGGTGAAAAACTGAAAGCGTTCCCCCTAAAAAATGGAACAAGGCATGGATGCCCTCTTTCACCGCTTCTATTCAACATTGTCCTTGAGACTCTAGCCAGAGCAATCAGACAAACCAAAGAAATTAAAGGGATACGAATAGGAAAAGAAGAACTCAAACTATCCCTGTTCACTGATGACATGATTATATATTTAGAGGAACCTGGAAATTCCACCATAAAACTTTTAGAACTCATAAGTGAATTCAGTAAAGTAGCAGATTACAAGATCAATGCTCATAAATCCAATGCATTTTTATACATAAGTGATGAATCTTCAGAAAGAGAAATTAGGAAAACTACCCCATTCATAATAGCATCGAAAAAAATAAAATACTTGGGAATCAATCTCACAAAAGAGGTGAAAGACCTCTACAATGAGAACTACAGAACACTAAAGAAAGAAATTAAAGAAAACCTTAGAAGATGGAAAGATCTCCCATGTTCCTGGATAGGCAGAATTAATATCGTCAAAATGGCTATACTACCTAAAGTGCTATACAGATTCAATGCAATTCCAATTAAAATCCCAATGATGTACCTTGCAGAAATAGAGCAAGCAATTATGAAATTCATCTGGAAGAATAAAAAACCTAGAATAGCTAAAGCAATCCTCAGTAGCAAGAGCGAAGCAGGGGGTACTGTAATACCAGATCTTCAACTCTACTACAAAGCAATAGTAACAAAAACAGCATGGTATTGGTACCAAAATAGACAGGTAGATCAATGGTACAGAATAAAGGACATGGACACAAACCCAAATAAATACAATTTTCTCATACTAGACAAAGGTTCCAACAATATGCAATGGAGAAAAGATAGCCTCTTCAACAAATGGTGCTGGGAAAACTGGAAAACTATATGCAATAGAATGAAATTAAACCCCTATCTCTCACCCTACACAAAACTCAACTCAAAATGGATCAAGGACCTTGGAATCAGACCAGAGACCCTGCATCTTATAGAAGAAAAAGTAGGTACAAATCTTCCACTTGTTGGCTTAGGATCAGACTTCCTTAACAGGACTCCCATAGAACAAGAAATAAAAGCAAGAATCAACAACTGGGATAGATTCAAACTAAAAAGCTTTCTCTCAGCAAAGGAAACTATTAGAAATGTGAAGAGAGAGCCTACAGAGTGGGAGAATATGTTTGCCAACCATACCTCAGATAGAGCGCTAATTTCCAGAATCTATAAAGAACTCAAAAAACTCTACACGAAGAATACAAATAATCCAATCAATAAATGGGCTAAGGAAATGAACAGACACTTCACAGAAGAAGATGTACAAGTAATCAACAGATATATGAAAAAATGTTCAACATCCCTAGTAATAAGGGAAATGCAAATCAAAACTACCCTAAGATTTCATCTCACCCCAATTAGAATGGCGATTATCAAGAATACAAGCAACAATAGGTGTTGGCGAGGATGTGGTGAAAAAGGAACACTCATACATTGCTGGTGGGGTTGCAAATTAGTGCAGCCACTCTGGAAAGCAGTGTGGAGATTCCTCAGAAAACTTGGTATGGAAACACCATTTGACCCAGCTATCCCACTCCTTGGCCTATACCCAAAGGACTTAAAATCAGCATACTACAGAGATACAGCCACATCAATGTTCATTGCTGCTCAATTCACCATAGCCAGATTGTGGAACCAACCTAGATGCCCTTCAGTTGATGAATGGATAAAGAAACTGTGGCATATTTATACAATGGAATATTACTCCGCAATGAAGAATGATAAAATTATGGCATTTGTAGGCAAATGGTCGAAATTGGAGAATATCATGCTAAGTGAGATAAGCCAATCTCAAAAAACTAAAGGACAAATGATCTCGCTGATAAGCGGATGAGGACATATAATGGGGGGTGGGAGGGGCTAGCATTAGGTTTAGGGTTAGGTTTAGAGTTAGGCTAAGGAGAGCGGTAAGAATGAAGGAAAGAAGGACTGTGTAGAGGGAAAAGAGGGGTGGGAGGGGTGGGGGGGAGGGGAAAAATAAAATAAACATCATTACCCTATGTAAACGTAAAAAAAATAATAAAAAAAAAGCATGCACCTATTATTAGATGAAAAAGAGAAAGGCATAAATGTACCTCTAATAACATTTCACTGAAAAGATTTTAAGAACTGTTGGAGGAAGAAAGAAAATAGACCCATTATAAAGGTATGAGATACAATAAAAATGGAAACTATAAAAATTTATAATATGCAAATGAAGCCAGACATAATAAAAATTAATGTACATATATTTAAAAATAGTGCAGACACAGGAAAAAATTATCCATGAGCTATTTTCTAACTGTTAAAATTACTTTATTCTAACAGATAATTTTAATGCTATCAATAAATTTGTGAGGGAAATTTTTATGAAATAAAGAAAATCATTTTAACAAAAATGACAAAGGTGCTTTACATGAATTTTATCAGAAGCTGAACTTTGTTTCTCCATTTGGTTTGCATAACTTTTATTATTTGAGTATCAGCACTGATCAGCACCAAAGGACTGATGGTGCCATAGCCATTGGCCACAAGCATTTGGAGACAGACCAGGATGGGATCATTGGTGCACATCATGCCTCTGAATAGTGAAATGATGGAGTCCACACAATAGAGGATCTCAAAGCAGCTGATGAGTAGCAGAATGGTGTGAGTGGCCCTTTGTTCAGGGGATCTTCTTGGAGAAAACCTGGAGCTATGAAGAGACATGGTTCGTTGTTTATGTCTATGCAAGAGAAATATCATGTATGCACTTGAAAGAACCATAAGGCCCAGAAATAAGAGATCTCTGAATGCCATCAGGGCAACAAAGAGGTACCTATGTCTGTAGCTCATGAGCAGGAAGGAACAGTGGTTAGTGAGGAACAGAAGACCAGGCTGGGTCTTATTGGGTAAGGCCACTGTGCAAAGGATCAGGTTGCTAGAGATGGACATGGTGAGGACCCATAAGAAAAGAAATAACCACACAATGGTATTTGTGGATTTAAATTTGAAATTGGCCAACCAGGAGCCACTGGGGCTGATGGTGACAGCCTGAAGTACACTCAGGACACAGGTGGTGCTGATGGAGAGCCCCCTCATGACCTTGTTCAGAAAGATAAGCACTTTGCATTTGAAATTATGTGGAATGTCCTGTGCTTCCCAAACATCTGTAGATACCAGAAGTCCCATGGTGAGGAGCATGAGGATGTGTGTCAGAGCCAAGTGGGTGATGGGCAGGTCAGTGAGCCTAGACTTGGGGCCCCCAAAGACAGCAGCAATGTGCAGACAAAGAAGAAAGGTGTTTGCTGAGATCCCAATGCCAGCTTGGGGATAGAAGGCATTTCTTATGGCAAAATAATTGAAATTTTGCTTCATCTTCATGGGGAATCTGGGAAGACAATCAGGAGCATTTGATAGGAACCATCTTTTCTTTGACATGCTTCCAGTAAATCTACCACCTGTTATAATCTCAAGAATTGTTGGAACTGGGAATGTGACTCAGTGGTAGAGTACTTGCCTAGCATGTGTGAGGCACTGGGTTTGATTCTAAGCACCACATAAAAAATAAATAAAGGTATAGTGTCCAACTAAAAAATAAAAATAAAAAAGAATTGTCATTTACCAAAATAACAAAAGTCTTTATGACTAGAACAGAGTCTTATTCTTCATGTTAATTTCAATCCGATAGCTAGTGGGTGGTTCCATGGTAGAGTGCTGGCCTACCATGAATGAAATATTCATTTCATCCCAAACACTGAAAGAGAAAAAATGGGAAAAAAAGAAAAAAAATAAATTTAATCTTAAACATCAGGCATTCTTCAGAGTGATGATTTTGTTTATCTCCCATTATCTCCCATTTATCTCATGGAAGTTCTCAGATCTTACCCTTGTCTTTATGCCTATACACACCATGTTTTCCTTCATAGCATAAGCTATGTTATTTAATGGTCAATTTTTGTTTGCTTTAGTCTTCCTGCAGATTTATTAAAGGGGAAAATATTTAGAGTACATATTCTTTACATAATGTTTATAAAATCCAGGCAAAAAGCATAGAAATTAATACAGAAATACAAGAAGTTTAGTCATGACAAGCCACAAAGTCCATCTTGGAGTCTATCAGTAAGACATCATTAGGATGTGAATCTTTAAATACTTTTCAGTAAAAATCTGAATCCAAAGAGAGGTGGAGCTCACATTGTTTTTTGCTATTGGTTTTTTACTATCCAAATTGTTTGTGTGTTTTGTGAGATAGGAGAACAGAAGACAGTCTTGCATTGTTAGAATATGAGAAAATAGGGGAGGCACTGTCCAAACACCAGGTTCAAATGACCTGGAAGACCAATGTGAAGACTAGAGCTATTTTTGTAGAAAGCAGCAAAGTAGGATTTAACTTAGAAGCTAACCAGTTCCTTGACCTCTCAGGAGATACAGAAGGGAATAGTTTACACATACACTCATATTAAATGCAAGGAAAAATTCAACTTCAAGGTGAACTAAGCATTATAAACCTGTAATCAATGCTTTCTTATCGGGACCTGTCAAATTCAACGTATCACACAGCAACTAGGATATTTGTCACCAAAGAGAAAAAAAGAACTGTACTCCATGAACAACGTCAAAAACAACTGGAAGCCTTCTGTTTTGATGATACTGGAATGTTCCTCTTATAACTTTCCTTATATGACTGTTCTTACAGCATACTCACTCAGGCCCTCAAACACCAAGGACTTTGTGTCTGCTTCATGAAATATGCCCAAGTTTCCAAATTTAACTTATCCTTCTACTGATGTCTGTATTTAAATATTTGCAAACCAGGATGCAAAAACGTCTTCATTATTATGATGTAGTTAAAATTGTCTTCTCCTCCTAAATCACACCAGTTCCTGAAGGTTTTGCTTAATTTACTTTAATGAACATGCAAATGTAAAGTCTTCAGTGATTCAGTGATTGGATTGAAACTGTACTTGGAAAATGTTTATGTGAAGAGATTTTCCAATTCAGAATATCATAAGTCAAGATTTGGGTGGAAGAAGTTGTCAGAACTTCTTTAGAAGACAAAGTATTTCTCCTGAAAAGACAAAATACATTTTCTCTAGATTACTGTAAACTGATGTCATTTTTTCTAGATGACTGCAAGCTGCTTTTTGATGGGTATTGGATGTTGAACCCAGGGGCAGTGAACCACTGAACCACATCTCCACCTCTATCTTTTGTATTTTTATTTAGAGATAGGTTCTCACTGTGTTGTTTAGTTCCTCAGTTTTTCTGAAGTTGGCTCAGCTTTCTGGGCCTCTGATATTACAGGAAAGCTTTCACTGCACCTGGCTTAAACTACTCTCCTTTAATAGAAAAAGCTTACTGAAATTATAACAAAGTAATTTGTCAATGTTGTTCTAGAAGTATTAACATATTTAATGTGAGCAAAAAGTTTTTTATTGTTGGTTATTTTTAGTTATACATGACAGAAAAATCAATTTTTATATAATTAGGCAAGCTTGGAGTATATCATGCTCTAATTAGGAACCCATTCTTGTGGATGTTCTCAAAGGGGAGATTCGCTGGGGTGTATTCATATGTGTGCATAGGAATGTTATGTCAGGTTAATTCTACTTACTGAAAATTCTCTTAAATTTGTTACACTTTCTCAATGATTGTGCAATAGCAAAGAATAACTCTATAGCTCATAGAACAGCTGGAAGAAGAAAATTCTAAAAAAATGTTCAGGTATCAAGGGACAAACTTCCCTTGTCCACAAGGGAAGATGTGAGCTATGTCTATTTGTGTGAACCTACAATTATTTATAATAATGCTTGGCCATGTCATGAAAAAGTAGCAGCTTTTACTAGATCACAAATTTAAATTTATCCTAATATTTACTCTCTCTTTGCATCATTTGGATATTTTTGAAATTACAAAATTCAGTGAGTCTTTGTGAAAGGAAACATTAGTTGTGGAAAATTCTAGTGCTAAATTCTTTGTTTTTGCAATGATTATGATTAAAGAAGATCTCTAAAGTTACAAGATCAGCTAGGAGAATTTTGATATTACAGATTCTTCAGATATCAAGGAACAAGGCTTTCTGACATAAGGAGTAGTAAAGTGTCACCAGAATAATGGGCCTGTGCTTGTGTATTCTAATATCACTGTGGCAACCTGTAAAAAACTAGTTTTATTTTATTACAAACTTGAGTTTATTCTACTATTTTCCTGTCTCCCTGTATCCCTAGGATAATTGAAAATACATAAATATATCTCCATTGAATATCTTTGTTATAGTGAAGAGGAAGATAAAGTAATTCTTATATAGTGCACCAAGGACCATTTGAAAAATGTAATTCTTTACTCCCATGTAATATTAGATAGGATTGTTAGCAGGTGAGTCTATGAGTTTAGAAAATTGCCCAAAAAGTTTTTGAAATCTTTTAACTTCTGGAAAATAATGTAAAGCTAGAAATTGGTGGTGTTATTTTTGTTTTGTTTTGTTTTGTTTTGGTATCAATGATTGAGCTCAGGGGCACTCAACCACTAAGCCACATCCCCAGTCCTATTTTGTATTTTATTTAGAGACAGGGTCTCAGTGAGTTGCTTAGTGCTTTGCTTTTTCTGAGACTGGCTTTGAGCTCAAAATACTCCTGTCTCAGCCTCCCAAGTTGATGGAATGACAGTCATGAACCAGAGCTGGGCCTTTATAATTATTATAACTTGTTAATCATTATGCTGGAAAACTCACTCCTATAAGATAATATTTGTAATATTATAATTTATAATGACATTAATTTAAAATAATAGGATAAAAATTCACATATTTCTAGGACAATTTCCAAGAAGTTCTGTAGCACATTAGAGATAAATACCTGTGTCCTTGTTTTGAGGTAGCAAGAGTCAGACTTCAAAATGCCTTCCTCCATTGCCTACTCAGGAGCCTCCTCTTCCACTCAGATTTGGAGTTTAGGCCACCAAGATAATTTATATTGGACAAACAGTTTAGCTCATCTCTCAGTAGGCTGGAAATCTTGGTGATGCATCTGAAGTCTGACAGCACCTATCTTTCAATAGTCAAGAAAAATGTCCCAAGAGGAAAAGAAAAGTACTTTTCCCCTTCTCAGACAATGGTAAACAAGCCCCATCTGGATGAAAACTTTTTGTATGAGGCTTTCATTTTCCAACATCAAAGGCACCTGACTGCATAGCACTCAGAGCAAACAAATCTAAGTAGCCTTCTATTGATCCCGATAAGTTATGTGCTAGCAAAACTGAAAGTGACCTAACGAAACTAATGTTTACATCTGTTTACTGAAGCAGCTCTGATTAATGACACACCTATATCAATGAATATGCCTAACAGTTAGTTTTAAATTGTAAATTCCTCAGTTGTTAGAAGAAAATATGGAGATTAATGTGGGACCTTTATTCCTAGAATAAAATCTAGGAAGAATGCAATGGTGGGGGATAAGAATATAGGAGGGGAGGAAATCAGGAGGGAAGAAGGAATTCATGGCTAATAGTTTCTTCAACTGAAGACAGATTAAAGGCCTCCTTGCTGAAGAAGCCAGTTTTCTCTTCATTTTGATCATTTTTTCTCATCAATATCTGTGGGTCTTCCACTAGTTCCCCATTATTGTTTATGTCTCCACATATCTCACCTAAGTCATGCTTAAATATGCATCAGGTATATTGTCATTATTAAACACAAAGCCCATCAGAGGGATGCATGAGTCACACCTGTTTGAAGGTAACATCTTCAGCTACTGCAGATTCCAGCTCAGCCACAGTTTGTCTGAGAACCTTGGATGTCAGTCACCAAGGACTCTCTCCTTTTCATCATAGAAACAAAAATGAGAAATTTTTTCTGCTAACTCTGGTAAAGGAATGTCAGGGAAGCAACTGTCTGGCCTGGGTTTTGTCCCCAAACACAGTTGTAAGGACATTGAGGAACTGGAACTGGTTAGAATTGATTTACAGGCCCTGATCCCTGCTTCTGGTAGGTTAGTGTCATTCACAAAACCAAGAAATGGATCATCCACATGGGAAACGTGTTATGTTGTTAGAAAAATGAAGAATGGTGTGGAACTGTCCAAAACACCAAAAATCTTCTAAACTTCTGATCAACAATTGTGTGTTCATAATAACATAAGCCACCATTTATTTGTCCTTTAATGTGTCTCAGAACACCTCTTTACCTCAATTATATTGAATTCCCATCAAACCTTGATCATATATAGAATGGACAGTACTCTCATTCTATAGGTATTATTGTGGAAGTGAAGTAGATGTTATTAAGAGAAAGGCCTCCCAGATCATTTCCTTGTTATTCATGAGTGTAAAAAAGTCACTTGGGAGCAAATGTTCCTTAATGTTGAAGGAATTGTCCCTTATGGAACAGAGGAATACATAGTCACTGTTGTTTGATGAAAAGGAATCTGAACACTTTGTTGATCTACTATTCCAGTTTCCTTCTGATGTCTTTTGTTCACTATTCTCTATGATCATTAAAAAGTGAGTCCTTTTTGTTGCTCTCTGTGGTTTGACTTCATTCAGACAATACTGACATCAGCTGAGATAGACTTGCTATTTCTCAAACCTGTTTTCATGCTGTAGCTTTTAGATGTGTGTGTATGTTTCTCCCACTGTAAATGTTTGTTTATATCTCTTCTTAAGAATGCACAGTTTCTTAAATCCCTGATGAATATCTCTTCTTCTGTTAACCCAAATTCTACAAGCAGGGGATATATTTTATTCTAATTAAAACCCAATTCTTGTGGGTGAACCTGCTGTCAGGATTCACCAAGGTATTTTAGTATGTGTACATAGGAAAATTATGTTGGACTTATTCTACTGCCTTTCCCATTCCTACTCTCCCTGTTCCATGATTTCTTTATTCATTCATCTGTTGATTGGCTTCTAGGTTGGTTCCATGTCTTAGCTATTGTGAATTGTGCTACTGTAAATGTTAATGAGGCCGTGTCACTGTACTGTGCTTATTTTAAATACTTTAGATGTATGCTGTTGTGTGATAACTGGGTCAAATGGTGTTTCCATTATGAATTTTTTTTTGCATTGGGAATTGAATCCAGAGCACTTAATCACTGAGTCACAGTCTCAGTCCTTTTTATGTTTTATTTAGGGACAGGATCTCACTGAGTTGCTTAGGGCCTCACTAAGTAGCAGAGAATGGATTTGAACTCACAAGCCTCCTGTCTCAGCCTCCCAAGCTGATTCCTAGTTTTTGAGGAATCACCATACTTCTTTGCAGTGGTTTTGTACTAATTTGCAGTTTTACAATGTATGGGAATCCCCTTTTATCCAATTTTGGCCAACATTTTTTGTTACACATATTTTTGATTTTTGCCATTCTGACTGGAATGAGGTGGATTCTTCATATAGTCTTAAATCATATTATTCCAATTGCTATAGATGTTGAACACATTTTTGATATAGTTGTTGATCTTTCCTATTTCTTCTTTTGAGAAGGACTTGTTAAGGTATTTTGCCTTTTTATTGATTAGGTTTTTTTTCTTGCTTATCTACAGAGTAATGAGGATCTTGGATTTGCTTTGCTGCCCTTCTGACATCTTCATCTTGGTAATAACTTCATTTTTTTGTGCAAAGTATATTCACAAGATTGTAGCAAGTAAAATAATTTGTTCCTTTGATTTCTTTCAGTTAAGTATTCTCATCAAACCCAAGAAATTCCATCAGAGCAGCAGTAAAATGTTCATTCCAAAAGGTGATAAAGGGAAGGTATGGAAACTATGGCATTGAAAATTTATGCTTAAGGAAAAAGTGGGAATTGTGGGAAGATTAAAGATCAGAAAGTTTGTCATGATAAATATAATAAGCATGAGATGACTATACAATAGTAATTTTAACATAAATAGATATAAAGATATATACAATCTCAGAAAACTTCTCAGTTTATGCCAGTCAGTTTTGAGGAGGGTTTTGGGTATCCTGAAAATGCATTTCCACTGAATTTTTGATAATATAACTTTCCTCTTAAAGGAAATTTAAAAAATGTAAAATGGAATCTATTATATGCTAAAGTCAATAACAAGAAAAATTTGAGATGTAGTATTTGGTTAAATTTTCTTTCAAACATTTGTATGGAGAAGAAAAAATACCAATAAATTACTAAGTAAGATCAGGTATGTTTTACTTAATAAAAAGTTTGTTCTGCATTCAACAAACAGTTCTTCCTTGTGGAAAACTTTTTTTTTTTTTTTAATGCCTGTCTTTTTTTTTTTTTTCTTTTTATGGTAAACAAATGGGATACATGTTGTTTCTCTGTCTGTACATGGCGTAAAGGCATACCATTTGTGTAATCATAAATTTACATAGGGTAATGTTGTTTGATTCATTCTGCCATTTTTTCCCTTCCCCCCTCCCCTCCCACCCTTCCCCTCCATCTATACAGTCCTTCCTTCCTCCATTCCTGCCCCCCTCCCTAAACCCAACTCCAACCCCAACACTAACCCTTCCCACCCCCCATTATGTGTCATCATCCACTTATTAGCGATATCATTCTTCCTTTGGTTTTTTGAGATTGGCTTATCTCACTTAGCATGATATTCTCCAGTTTCATCCATTTGCCTGCAAATGCCATAATTTTATCGTTCTTTATGGCTGAGTAATATTCCATTGTATATATGTCCTTCAATTGATGAATGGAAAACTTTTTAATGAATATAGGAAGACCTGTACTTACTGATTGCTACTTAATCAAAAACCAGTCATAGACATTTGGTGAGAATTCTACATTTTTAATAAAACTTTCAGGACCTTTAGCCAAGTCTCTACCATAAATAATTATGAGTGTATTTTTGTTGGATAAAAATGTAACAAATGCAGTGAAACTCACAAATATTTAATCCTTTTTTCAAATCCTGGAAAATATCAGTGCTTTTGTTTTACAAAGAAGCTTTACAAATGTAACAAATGCAAAAAAGCATTTCATCAGTGCTCAAAATTTATCATTCCAAGAATCCATATTCAAGGAAAGAATTGCAAATATAAACAATATTGAAGAGCTTTAAATAAAATCACAAGCATTATTCAGTGCAAGAAAATTCATATGGGAAGAATGCCCTTCAAATTTAAGAAATCTGTTAAAGCATTTAAGGAATTCTCAACCCTTTATCACAGTAGTGATAAACCCTTTAGATGTGAAGATTGTGATGAAGTTTTTAATCAAATGTCAGCACTTTCTAAACACAAGAAGATTCATTCTGGAGAAAAAACCTACAAAAGCACAGAGTGTGGGAAAACATTTATTCAATTTTCAGACTTTACTCAACATCAGAGGGTTTATAATGATAAGAGACAATACCAGAGAGTTCATAGTGATGAGAGACCATATGACTGTCAGGAGTGTGGCTAAGGCTTTAAGTATAGTACAGTTCTTACTAGACATAAGAGGATTCATAGGAATGAGAGACCATATAAATGTAAGGAATGTGGCAAAGGTTGTAAGTCTAGTACAGTCCTTATTAGACATCAGAGGATTCATAGGGATAAGAGACCATATGAATGTAAAGAGTGTGGCAAAGGCTTTAAGTGTAGTACAGCCTGTAGTCAACACCAGAGGATTCATAGGGATGAGAGACCACATGAATGTAAGGAATGTGGCAAAGGATTTAAGGGTAGTGCATTCTTTATTAGAAACCAGAGGAGTCATAGTGATGATAGACCATACAGATGTACAGAATGCAGAAGAGATGTTAAATACATCTCAGTTCTTATTCAACATAGGAAGATTCATACTGGAGAGAAGCCCTACAAATGTACAGAATGTGGTAAAGCATTTAAGAGCATTTCATACCTTTCCCAACACCAGAGAAGTCCTAGTGATGACAGATCATACAAATGTACAGAATGTGGAAGAGATTTTAAATACATCTCAGTTCTTTTTCAACATAGGAAGATTCATACTGGAGAGAAGTCCTACAAATGTACAGAATGTGGGAAAGCATTTATAAGAAATTCATACCTTTCCCAACACCAGAGGATTCATAGTGATGAGAGACCATACAAGTGTAAGGAATGTGAAAGAGATTTTAAATATATGTCGATCCTTACTCAACACTAGAAGATTCACACTGGAGAGAAGCCCTACACATGTAAAGAAAGTGGAAAAGCATTTAATCACATCTCAAATCTTACTCAACATCAGAGGATTCATAGGGATGAGACACCATATGAATATAAGGAATGTGGCAAAGGCTATAAGTATAGTACCACCCTTATTAGACACCAGAGGATTCATAGTAATCAGAGACTACATAAACCTAAGGAATGAGGCAAAGCTCTCAAACTCGTCTCAACTCTTACTCAACACCAGACTATTCATACTGGAGGGAAGACCTATAAATGTAAATAATGTGGAAAAACATTTATTCAAATCTCATACCTTATTCAATATCAGAGAATTCATTGTGATAGACTCTACAAATGTAAAAAATGTGGCAAAGACTTTAAGGATCATCCAAACCTTATTAAACATCACAAGGTTTATAGTGATGAGAGATCATACAAATGTATAGAATGTGACAAAGATTTTCACTTCAACACTTACTCAGTGCTAGAGAATTCATATTGTAGATGAGTCATATGAATGTAAACCATGAGGCAAAGCTCTTAATGAGAGTTTATCTCTTATTAAGCACCAGAGAATTTACATTGGAGGGAACCCCTAGAAAGTCGCAATGTCTTTGATTATTCTCCAATCCTTACTTGCTATCACAGGATTCATATGGAGAGAAGTCATACAAATGTAAAGAATGTAGCAAAGCTTACAACTGAACCCAACTCTTACTCAACATTACAGGATTCATCCTGGAGAAAGACCATGCAAACGTAGGAATGTGACAAAATCTCTAACAGTTCTTCACCTCTTACTAAATTCTAGAGAATTCCTATGAAAGATTCTATAAATATGAAGAATGTGGCAGGACATTTAGTAAATGCTCACACATTATGAAACACCAGAGAATTCATTGTAGAGACAAAATCTAAAATTATAATTTGTCAAATCTTTATTCTAATTTCAAAGTATCTTCAACATCAGAACATTCTTTTCAGATTCTCATGCATGTTATAAATGCAGAAATCCCTGATCAAAACTACATGCTTTTGGTAACAGCAAAATAGTTTCAATTGAGAGTCAATATTCACAAATGAGAATGTATGGAAAAAAATTTACACCACCTGTCTTGATATGTATTACAATTATCAGTGAGAAATTCTATGAATATAGGGAATGCGACATTGCCTTTAACTGTTAATTAAAATGTTCCGACATCATAAGTTTATGTGATATAAATAAAGAAATCCTCCTATATCAATGTAGTGCAGATAGCTCATTCCTGAAATGCTGCTGTTTTATTATAAGTCAAAATTACTAAATATGTTCAGTCTTAAAGGTTGGAGAAACTATAATTTGCCAATCATTATAGGAGAGGAAAAGTCTCATCAATGAGCATTTTTATTTTGTATTTTTCTGGTGATTTACAATGGAATTTGAAATGCTTTATTTGTATCATGAATATATTTTATTAAATAAAAGTGAATGTTTCTCACATTTTAACAAAGACATGTATTTAATCCTATTAAAATTTGTAGGTAACATAAAATAAAATGGTACCATTGGGTAAAGAGTGTATAGACATCTCTCAGTCGTTTTAGGCAGTGTAATGATTATCAAGTATTTTAAGGATATTAGCCCTATAAATGATATTTTCACTATTTCTCCTTGTTGTAATCATGTGTAAATTAAGGCAGCCAAAGACATAGACATATGAGAGTAAATCCAAACTTCTGTCCCTTGTAAGTACTTAAAAGTTTGATGATACAGTATCTTTCCATGTGCCTGTCCTGTGTCAAAAACACATTCACACATTGATTTTGATTTAAAGTGACTTGAATATATAAGTGTTACAATCTCATGGTTGATTTTAGTATTAAGAGAATCATGGAAGCATTAATAGTGTGCATGTATGTGTAAGAGAGAGAGAGAATATGTTCACTTACTTAACTGAAAGAAAATTTCAATATTGTGCATGAGTTACAAATGTCTAAAAATATCTATTTTAGGCATACTGAATTTATATTTTTGCAAAAAGTGTGATTCCTTCTTAAAATTCTCCTTATGTTTTCTATCTTTGCTGCTTTTTTTGTTTTCATGCAACACAATATGTGACTTTAACTCATTTGAAGTTGATAAAACATTGCTATGTGACCTGTTTGGGTTCTTAAGAGTGGTTTTAATGACATTTAATTGTATTTAGTAATGAATGCAGTGCAGGAACCAGGAGTTCTGCAGGTGATTGACATGTGTCCACGGGAAAGGAGGAGAGTATGTCTGGAAATCCCGTCAGAAGTCACCGTGGACCTAGTGGGGAAGCAGGGCCCATATGTCTGAATGTTACCTCAGGCTGTTCCATTGGGGCCTCAGTTTCCCCCTTATACAATTAGGCAACAGAGGGAGGCTGACATTGCCAGGGTGTAGCTTTCCTCAGTCCCTCCATCTCATGGGATTCTGTGGGATCTCTGTGTATTCAGGTGGTTTGGGACCCATGGGGTTTCTGGGAAGGGGCCTGGGGTATCACCTTAGAAGATTTGTTTTCTGGGTGCAGCCATTGTCCTGGCATGTTCACAGAGACTTTTCCTGGTGCTGCTGTGTAGATAGACCTGCAGGTCCGTAGATGGTAAGAATGTGGTGCAGCTGTGACTCACTGGAGCCTTGTCTGGATCCTAGTCTACCACATTCACCCACGGGCAGGGACTTCCTGGCACCTGGGCAGTGAGAGAAGCCTAGATGGAGAGGCAGATTGACCCTTGCCAGAGGCAACCTTAGGGGACTCGCTACATCTGTAAAGCAGGACAAGGACAGACACATGCCTCTCCGACAGTTGTGAAGTTAAGTCACAGCTTTGTGATTCTCTAAAAGGTAGTTTGTCATGGAAGGAGTAGACGATCTGGGTTTGAACAGTGCTATTTAGTTTTATATATGGAAACCTAATGCCCTTGTATTTTAACATAGAACTATTTTGTACAAGGCTCTGTACTGGGCAGAGAGGGCATAGGCATGAACAACAGTCAGGAGTCCCTGCTCCCATTCTGATGGGGGGTGCTGTTTCCCTGGTCTGGTCCAAGTTTCAGGCACTAAACAGACATGGAGTGCTCACCCCTTTAGACATCCCATCTAATGTCACCATCCACAGCAATGTTTCACCTGCCAAGTTATTCTAAAACACATCCTAGTTATGTCATTTATCTGTCCCCAGTCCTTTCATACCTATAAGAGAAAGGCCTCCTTAGGAGCTGTCCCTTGCTAGCTTCTCCAGTTGTTTTTTGCCATCCCTCCTCAAGGTTTCAAGAACCCCTGTCTCATCCCTACCAGAACATAACTCTCTCCATGATGTGGGTGTTTCCCTTGTTAGAATGGTCACTCCTGATTAGATGCTAGATGGTGACAGATTGTTTTCTAGAGTCTATCAGAGTATGTGCCTATTTATTTATTGACTTGGTTACTGGATGATATAGAAATATCTTCAAAACTTCTGTTTTACAAGCAGGCTTATTTTGTACATCTCTTAATGAAATTTATATAAAGAGTTTATTGTCCAGCTGTGGAAGGCAGATTTCACTCACTACCCAGTGTTCCTTGTCATCATGGAGAAGGTGATGCAGATAGTAGATAGGTAGATAGATAGATAGACAGACAGAAAGACAGTCACACAGGCAGGCAAAGAGATAGACAGATTGATATTCATATATATATTTTTTCTCAAAATTTTATTCAGCAGTGGGGTAAGTGTCTCAATTTGGTCATGACCTCTTCTAGAGCTGTTGTTCCTGGGATGCTGTAGGAATCTTTCCACTGAAGGCATTTTGTGTTCTTTGCTAGGCTTTGATTACTATAAACCTATATATAGAGTATATGTGTATGTAAATATATATCAGAGATGCCAGGAGTTGTTTTGCTTGTATTTTCCCACTTGGCATCTGTAGAACCTGAAGAATCAGTGCTTTTTGTCAAAACAGTCTTTAAGTTCCATTGGTATGAGGAAGACTCATGACCATTTAGCATAACTTGCCACCAAGGGCACGTGTATCAATCGAATATTATATAACATAATGACTTGACTAGGTAATAAGGATAAAAGTGGTTGAATATAATTTATTGATTTAGTTATTATATATATTTTAGATACATAATTGTATGTGTAATTACATAATTTATATATTTGTAATTTTATACTGTATATGTACACACACACATGTGTATGTTTATAATTTTGTCTCTGGAATTAGCAGCATGGGACACGGATTCAGGTGGAGGTAAGTGCCAAAACACCAGTGACAATTGCTGGATTTTTGACTTGAGCAACCTACGGGCTTATTGATATCCAGTACTTGATGGGGCAGAAGACCACGTGAGGCAGAAAAAAGAGCACTGGTTTTGGGCAATGGTTTTCCATTGTTGTTTGTGATGCTTACTAGGTCTGAAGGTGAGGGAAGAGGGTTTGAAGATGATGGACATTTGGGATGCAGGGGGATGTGCAAAAAATGTCCTGATACTGAAGATGGCCTAGGGTGAGGGTGAAGATAGAAAAGTACAGAGAGCCTTACTCTGATCTGGGGACACACCTGTTTATTGATGGAGAAGAAAAGTCTATCAAGAAGACAGAGAGCAAGAACATCCAATTAGGAAGATGGGACAATAACAGAAATGGAATGACCTGGATTTCTGGGAAGAGATGATTTTTAAAAGAATGGCAAGACCTCTTATCCTGAAGAACACTCACAAGTAAACTAGAGGGTGACCAAGGAGGGACCATTAGATTTGGTGCCCTAGAATAGAAGTTGCCACAGTGAAGGAAACTGGTGGAGATTTTTCTGAGTACAGATGATGTGATGAGGAGAGACCCAACCAGGCATTAATATTGGTGGGCCTGAGAAGTGGTGAGGCAGTCTTTCCAGAAAGTGCTTGTTTATGGCTTCAGAAATATCTGTTCTATTACCATGTTTGCCACCTATACACTAGAGTTGACTTTTTTTTTTTTAATATGGAAGCACAATCACGATTACTGGTGACTGGGAAGGGTGTTGGGGCAGGTGATGGGGAGGGAGTTAAAGACAAGTCATTAGAAATGTTCACTGCTTACCATGCATTTAGAAATATCACACTCAATCCCATTAACATGTGTAATTAATATGTATTTATTAAAAACATGTAGAACTAGTCATTCTGTTTGATTACTGGGAGGCATGACCTCAAAAGTGGGGGAAGGAGCTTATATTCTTCTGGTTTGCTTCCTGCTTTGTGAAAATGGTCATGGTCAGTCACTTATGAGAAGAACTGTATCTCAGTCTTTTCTTATTTATCATGGTATTCACAATAATGGCAAATACTGGCCACACATTTTGTAGCATGTGCCTTACATGTTTTTTTTTTTTTTTGTGGTATTTGTGTGTGAGAGTGTGTGTGTGTTTTCAGACTGGTGGTTCAATAATTTTGTAAGAAATAGGACAGAGATAAAATGCTTTCTTGTCACAGCATGACAGAGTTAAACGATGTTCACTGAAATCCTTGAGATGTTACCACCCATCCATGGTCAAGGTTGTTTTTGCCAGGCTCATCATTGGGAAGTTACTGCTTTCCCCTTCATCCGAGTAAGATAGAGGAATCAGCACACCCTGAAAATGAGAAGAGTAACAAGCTCCACCTGCTGGTGGGGATCCTGTCCACCTGCATTGTTTTAAACTCTTCTGTAAGGAATATTTGTTTGTTTCCCTTTACTTATTATCTAGGGAAATAATTATTCATGTTAGTAAACATTCATTTTTCTTTAGATTATATTTAATTATTAAAGCTATTTATTTTCCTACTCATATTCTTACAGCTTTAGCTCATTGAAGATCTTGTACCTTTGTTCCTAAGTTCTTTGTCATCTGTCCATAATTGAGAGAATTTCCTCCTCCTCCTTCCCTCCTCCTCTACTCCTTCACCCCTTCTACTTCTCATCCTCTTTCTCTACCTTCCCCTCCTCCTTGTTTGCTTCCTGCTTGTGAAAATGGTCATTGTCAGTCACCTGTGAGGAGAACTGTATCTCAGTCTTTTCTTATTAATCATGGTCTTCCTTCTTCCTCTTCCATTTTCTCCTCTTTCTTCTCATCTTCCTTTTTCTCCTTCTTAGTCTTCCAGGCTCAATTTTCATTTACATTATGAGATCCTATAATCAGCCATTTTTGGAAGGAAATAGATTTCTTTTCATGGGTAGTTATTAGGGTCAGCTATGTAATTTTTCAGGCCCAAGGCTAAATGAAAAGAGAGTCCTTGATCAAACATCAGATAACCTGTGACATTAACATCATGCAACAGTAATCTATTTCTTTCTCTGTGTTCAAGTCATATGTCTTGTGAATTTTGTCCTATGGTGTCTTTTGCATTACCTAAAATCCAGCATTTTAAATTATTTTCAAGACTTTCAACATTCATCTTTATTTATGCGATGAAAGTGAAAATGAAAATGTTCCACACAATGAACCAATGCAATTGTTTTTGTTACACCTTGATAACCAGTAACAATTTCTCCCATTGGTTTGTTGATGACTTAAAACTGTAAAGAAAGTGACTGTAGATGGCCCTGGTTTCCCTTTCACTTCACATCCTCAGCTGGGGAGGTGGGCTAACACAGTGAAATGCCATGAGTGACAAAGGAGAAAACAGGTGTCCTTGCTCTTGGTGAAGAATTCACTGCCTTCTTCTGCATTTGAATTGAGTTCTCATTGGACCCCACAGTGTGGCCTTTCTTGGCTTTAGTGCCCTCCCTCTGTGTGTTTTTTCATAGACAGGACACACTCACTTTATTCCCTAGTCCCTCCAATATCCCACAGTTTGTTGACCCAGTGGACTTCTGTGCTGATGAAAATTAAAACTCCTTAATATTCATGAGGTGGCCAGACACAGTATACATGTAGTTAGATGTATGTGCTGTGTTCATACATGTAATCCATTGTCTTTTTAGAATGCACTTATGAAACTTAAGCACTAAGATAGAATTAATAAAAATTTACAATGGCAACAGCATAGTATTCCAGCATGGACAGGGCCACTTTGAGTAGGGGTCCTGACTATGTAGGAGGGACATCGTAGGGCTAGACCTCCTTTGCCTGCCTGCCATCTCTTCCTCTTCCTCTTCTCTCTCTTGATTTTCTTCCCTCCCTCCCTTCTGTCCTTGATAGTAAGAACAGTAAGATATTTATATTGTTAAAAAATGTATAAGCACACAGTATAGTATTGTAAGCTAAGAGCAAATTATTTTGCAAATACCTAGAAGTTATATATCTTAATTAAGAGAAAGATTCTATCAATCAAAGAGCAACACCGCATTTCAGCCTAACTCTGTTCCCTGGCAATGAAGTGAGAGGAAACATTTTCAGTATTTGGAAGGTGTATTTTATCTAGTAGAGGAGGAACACATGCATTGAATTTCCACCTTGTTCTACTTTTTGTACAGAGTTTTCAGGTCTGGAGAAAATTGAGGCCAAGAGTACCAGCAAAATTTGTCACCCATTCCTTTATCAGATTTCTGGGGATGTTATGGAGGCACCATATAAAACCTGCCCAGTTGCTAATCTGAGCCCTTGGGGCAGAGTTAGCCCTGAGTCCTTTCCAGTATCCCTCACCCTCCCCAGAAGGTTCACAGAGAGTGAATCTCTATCCTTTTGATGCCAAAACTCTAGTCCAAAATCTCAGAGTCCCCATGGCTCTCCTGAGCACTGTTTCTACAAGAGGCAAACACTGGTCAGAATCTCACTTCATCTACTGATTGGCCTTGGATAAAACTACTTTGAGCAAGTCTTGCTCTCATCCATAAAGTGAGGCTGCACCAATTAAAAACTTAAATCTAAGAAAGAAAGGAAGAAGCCAGGGTACCATGATTGGAGGTGAGTGATGGCTCCTGACAAAGCTAGGATGTGGATAAAATATCCAAGGGAAGTGAGGTGGCAGACAGGTAATTTATAGGCCTTGGCATAAAGTAATTTCCTGACAGCAGACTCTTGGGCATTGGCATGGACGAATGTGAAAGATTTGCTTTTCTCATCCACCACAACAGAGAAAGTTAAATGCTAAAGTTTAAACATGGAATTAAAGAAAAGTGATGCACATTTTATTTATTTATTTATTTATTTATTTATTTATTTATTTATTTATTTACTTACTAGGGATTGAGCCCAGGGGTGCTTAACCACTGAGTCACAATCTCAGTCTTTTAAAAATTATTTTTAGAATATATTTTGAGAAAAAAAATGTAATCACAATATCAAAATGATCTTATATTAAGTAGGCATTTCGGTCACAAAAGAAATATATAAAGTTAATAAGCACTTCTCTTTCACCCGAATTTGTTTTTCTTTTCTTAAATTCAAGTGGAACTGCTGTATTTTTAAAAATTACCATATAAATTTGATTTCATTTTAATCAAATCCTTTTCCTTCTTTCTAAGACTTTTCCCTCCCTTTCTACCTCCCTCCCTCCCATCTAGGTGATGAGAGAAGCATCTGGGATGATGTGGCTTAATGCTAATGCTGGTGTCTGGGGCAGCAGGTGTGTTGTGGTTGCCATCCCCTTTCCAGTTTTGCAGTATTCTGCTGTATACTTTCAATTCTTTATGAGAGACTTTAGCGTTTTTATAAAACAATGCAATCAGTTTTCCAAAAAATTAGCACTATTTTTGCAGGGTTTGGGGGCATTGAATGACATGACAAAGAAAGCACCTGTCATAGTGTGGCTGCATGATTCTGAGAGACCCCTGATTCCTTTGTGGGGACAAACATGCTGTTCTTAACTGGAATGTCCTTCCCTTTTCCCTTTAATGAATTTCTACTCATTCTCCAATAATTAGTTGAATGTGAAGGATTTTTCAGACATCTATACCCAGCCAATTTGATCTTTTTTCTAGAGACTTGAATCAGAGCAGTGACAAAGGGACAGCAGAAAGGTTTATAGTGTGCTTGCCTGGAAGCATGTACAGGGAGGAGTGTGCAGGGGTTTGGGATGCTGAGATCACCTGGCAGAGCCCAGCTCCTCCTCTGTTGAACTTTGTTGTCAGGTTCCCTTGACCTCTCCTGTGTCCTCTAACATATATTTTTATTTAAAACACCCAGCTCTGTTTCTGCACCTTGTAGCCAAAATCCCCAGCTGCTGTCCTGTCTCCCCAGCAATGAGTCAAGTTGTCAGAATGAATGATATTTATAGAGGTCATTATAAAGAGGATCTCCTCCCAAGGTCCAACCTTCAGAAAGATGGCCCATGGTCAGACACGTGTGATACCTCATCATAAGGTGCCTGGGGCAGGCAAGGACAGCACAGATGGTTCTTGTTTACCAAGAACTGTGCCCATCTGTGTTCAAAGACTCAGAGAAGTTGCTGAAGGCTACAGCACTAGAGAAAAGCAGAGGGAAATGCCCTGTCCAAACTTGTGCTCCTTTAATCCTGGCTGGGCTCCTCCACATGCAGGGCAGGGACCTTGCTCTCTTACTCATCAGTCTTTCTGCTTCCATGATAGCCTTGACACACAGATGATGCTCAAAACATGCTTGCTGGCATGCTAAAAATCATTATCATCTACACTGTGTAAATGGAGAGACTGATTCAGAGGTGAGCAGAGTGGTCCAAAACCATCTACTTTTTATGGAGGGAGTCAACACTAACAGACCCCAAGTCCAATTTTCCCTATAGCTGATAGCTTACTATTCCAAGTTAATTTACGGTGTTCACTCTTGAAGCAGTACTTCTGCAAAATATTGATCAGGCAACAATTAGAGTTTACAAGGAAAATACCAAATAGAATCACCAACAGTAAAACATTCAGTTTGTGCAATAGCTATCTTGAATTTTGGCTGAGTTATTCATTATATCCTCTTCTTGAGATCACAGTAATCTTTACAACAAACATCAAACTTTTGAACACAACTTTAGATGAGTTAAAGTCTGACTTACTTTGGAGTCATTGTAGTATGCAGCAGGGTTGTGAAGCAGAGTGTTATCTCAGGCAAGGCAGGGCTTTTAGCTCTTTTCTCTGATGGAAATGCAGATCTAAAGATTTATGTCAGCAATATTTATATATGTGCAATGTTAGGTTCCAAAGTTACTGTAAGGTGGGTAGGAACCAGAGAAGGGAGCTGATGAAACACTGGTTACCTAGCAAAAGAATTCCTTCCTGCCCAAGAGCTGTGTGCCTGAGATCAATGTACTGCCACAGCAGTTAGGCATCTTGTGCCCCTGCACAGTAGCACTCCCAGGCACTAGGCATGCCACAGTCATGAGGTCATCAGAGACCCCAATTTCAGTCACTGTTGTCCTATTTTTGCTACTGCACATTATACTCTTTCTTAAATGTTATTTTAAGAAGTTTACATATATCAACTCCTGAGTCTATATGAACATTTGTTAACACAATTTAACATTATATCTAAAACATGAATTAAAGAAAGGCTGAGAGAGCTTTAAGTTTCCTTTTGTGTGGCAAAGTGGTAAAATGCTTTCATGCTTAACCTTTAAATCAATCAGGCTTTCAATAACTTTTAGAAATACAATTAACAAATTTTACATATACCCTATTGATGACAGGTCCTATAATAGAACATTAAATAATAGGTTTACCATTACAGACAAGTTCAATTTGGAGAATAGCAGCTTGATAAATTTTCTGCTTTAAAGACTTGCATACCTGGAAAATATGAACACACTTAATACACAAAGAATAATGTTTTTAAGTATGTTACTTCATGGAATAACTTTGTAAATTAATTAGATGTCTCTAACAAACACATTTGAGTAATCCCATACATGTCGACTCCAATTCACTCATCTTATTGTAAGAAAACCAACATATCAGACAAGTGTACCAACAGTATTTGCTGTCTCTTTCCTGTTGAAGAAAAGTCCTAGAAAAATTGATGTTAGACATTTTATAAACATCAACATTTTATTAACGTGACCACCTAGAGACTTGTGAGTTAATTTTAAAGACATTTTACTTCTATTAGTTTACCCAATTTAAATTGAACCTCTTTGAATTATGTGAATTAAAAATATTTGGATCCATTTTTAAAATTTTAATTTTTATGCACACTTATGTTTAACACAAAAGCAAAGGCCTTATAATGCTTATCTCCATTGCAATGTAACGGATGTTCAAAAATAACTTGAGTTGGATAAAAAGAACTGATCAAAAATCATTAACCTAGGTATGTAGGATCAAAATTGTGACCTCAAAAATATAGCATTTAAGAAAAACAAAAGTCCTAGAAGAAAAATGTTAATGGTCATTAATTATAGCATGAGAAAATGAGAAGGAGAGAAAAGGTGAAAGGGAGAAAAGTATTCTGAGTTGTAGCCCAGGAGAAATTTTAAATGGACACTTTTTTTCCTTTGGGTTTGAGACTGATCTCCCACTGCGCCTTCCTCCATTTACATTTCAATTAAGCCTTGACTGAGATGTGAATCTAAAAGGGGCTATAATGTTCTAGCAGAAACTTGATGCTTAGGTCCTTTTAACCCTTTTTCCTGGTTAGTAATTAATTTAAGTTTGGACGCAGAAAATTGTCAAACAATTATCTCCCACTACTTGTGGGGAATGGGGCTGCTTATATTATATGGGGATGCAGGGGGAGACAGAAAAGAAGGGTCTGAAGGTGCTTGAGCCTGCAGGAAGAACCAAGAAGCAAGAAAGAAGAGATTTGAAGATAAGGAATCCCTTTCCATCTGCCCACTTGCTCACGGAAGCTGTGTGCCATTACACAAAAGGATTTTGATGGCTTTAAGTACCGGGGGTCGGGCGAAGGGTTCCCAGGGTGGGATCTGACAGATTGGAGGACACAGATTCCATGGTGGGGACTGATACAGCTGAGTCTGTGGCCAGGGCATCCCGAGGCCAGAGTACTGGGCTGGAGATGAGGGGCAGCACATTGTGTCGTCACACAAGCACCAATGTGTGTGCCGGGCAAAAGCTGAGAAGGGTTTGAGGACCTGATATCAGGGTTTTTGAGTGCAAATGTGAGTGCAAGATGAGCCTCAACCCTGAGAAAATCTCCACCATAAAATCAGGAATCCACCTGGCAGATAAGACAGACTATAGGGGCCTGCTGGAACTATAAATCAGCCTAGGGGAACCAGCCTAGAGGACTCACCAACCTGAAGTCTGGTGATGAATGCAGAACAGAGCATCTGGGGAGAATGGAAGGTGGGGCCTGTGTCCGGTGGCACTAGCGCATCAAATGGGGTTCCACTCACTTAAGAGACAGTGGAAGATCCCATCCCAAGTCTGGTGCCACTGTAAGGAAATCCCATGGAACCATGCTGGACATGGGAAATCACATAAGGGAGCTTATTAAGCAAACAGAGTGTCTCCCTGCAGGGTAAGAGAGAAAATGAGAGGAAAAGAGAAAGGAAAGAGAAAGGGCGTGCACTAGAGAGAGTGTGAAAGCCAGGAGGATAGAGAAAGTGGGGAGGACAGACAAAAGGATGGGAAAAGATCTGATTTTACTTCTTGTGCTTTGAGAGTCTTGCAAATTAAGTCAGTTCCTAAGTCAACATCATGGATATTGGGTCTACTTTTCCTACCATTAGATGCAGACTCTCTGTCCTAGTGCCTAGGCACAGTTTTCCAGTTTGCTCAGCACCATTTGTTGAAGAGGCTATCTTTTCTCCATTGTATCTTATTGGCATTTTCTACAGTATTAGATAATTGTATTTATATGGACTTGTCTCTATGTGTTCTTTTCTGAACATTGTTCTATGTGTCTGCTGTGGTGCCAACACCATGGCATTTTTGCTACTGTGACTCTGTAGTATATTTTAAGTTCTGGTACTGTGATGACTTCTGTTTCACTTTCCTTGCAAGAATTGCTTCAGCTATTCTGGTTCTCTTATTTTTGCAAATGAATTTCATGATTGTTTCTCTGTATCAATGAAGAATGTCATTGGGATTTTTATTAGGGATTGCATTAAATCTATATAATGCTTTTGGTAGTATGTCCATTTTGACAATGTTAATTCTGCCTATCGAAGCACATGAGAGATCTTTCCATTTTCTAATGTTTTATTTCAATTTCTTTCTTCACTGTTCTATAGTTTTCATTGTAGAGGTCTTTCACTTCCTTTTTTTAGGTTAACTCCCAAATATTTTATTTTTTGAGACTTTTGTGACTAGAGTATCTTTTCTAGTTTCTCTTTCAGTGGATTCATCACTGATGTATAGGAATGCATTTGAATTATGTGTGTTAATTTTATATCCTGATACTTTACTGAATTTATTTATTAGTTCTGGAAGTTTTCTGGTGGAATTTTTTAGATCTTCTAAATATAGAATCATGTCAATGACAAATAGTGATAGTTTGAGTTCTTTTCCTATTCATTTGTCTCTCTTTTTTATCTTTGAAGTAACTTCTTTATTTTTCATCATTTTTGATTTATTTTACACAAATAGGGTACAATCTTTATTTCTTTGGTTGTACACAAAGTAGAGTCACACCATTTGTGTAATCATAAATGTACATAGGGAAACCATGTTTGTCTCATTCTACTATCTTTCCTTTCTCCCATTCCCTCCCCACCCCTCATTTCCCTCTACACAATACATCCTTCCTCCATTCTTCCCTCACTCCTCCCTTTCCACTATGTATCATCATGCACCTATCAGAGAAAACATAAGGCCTTTGCTTTTTTCAGGGGGATTGACTTCCCTCACTTTGCATGATATTCTCCAACTTCATCCATACACCTGAAAATGCCATAATTTTATTCTTTTTATGACTATATATATATATATATATATATGCCATAGTTATATATATATATATATATATATATATATATATATATATATGCCATAGTTTCTATATCCATTCATCTGTTGAAGGGCATCTAGGTGGTTCCACAATCTAACTACTGAAAATTGAACTGCTATAAACATTGATGTGGCTGCACCACTGTAGTATGCTGATTTTAACATCTTTCCAGTATAACCAAGCAGTGGGATAACATTCAGTTGTTTCCACCAGGGGATATCCTTAAGAATGTAATATGAGTATTAATTTACATATGATAACTCTGGTCCCTGATTTAAGTCATTTTAGCAGATCAAAATGAAAGGACAATTGATGGATAAGGTAGATACTTCATGGCAATAAATATTGACATATTAATTGGGAAGCTACAACTCATTGAAGCACTTATTGAAAAGTGCTGTACACCCTCAATGTGTTCATAAGGAGCTAACCTAGGCTATGAGGTGAGACCCAACATGTGAGAATGAGATACTGATGTCACACAGATATGTTGTGTCCCTATGTTATCTTAAAAAGATACATGATTGACATTTCTATGACATATTTGTTATTTACATGTAAAAAAGTATGCACATTTAAAAAATGTGTATATTTCCATATTCACTTAATCCAGACAGCATATATTCTATGCCTCAATTTATATTCAGAAACCATTATATTGGAACTTATCCTTCATCAGTAGTTAAATATGTACTATCTTCCCCAAAAAAACATTTCCAGAAGTTAATAATTTGTTTTTCAGTAAAGATTATCAACCAAGGACAGGTTGTGGCATATCCCTTGGCCACAATCATCTGAATATAATGACAAATGGGGTCATTATTACACATAACTCTGAGGAGGAGAAGATTCAGTTCAACAGTATAGGAACACAAAGAAATTCATGAGCAGAAGGATGGTCCAGGTGGCCCTCTGTACATGGGATGCTTTGGAGACAGGCTGGTGCTTTGAAGGTACTGAAAGTACCTCTTATGCCTCCACAAGAGAACCACCATGTATTCACTGGAGAGGGCCATGAGTCCCATAAGAAAGACATCTCGGAATCCACCTAATACAGAAAATAAATGCCTTTGAAAGTAACTCATTGATAAAATCATGCACAATTTTGTATTATATACAATGCTAATTGAGGTCACATTAAGAATGGCAGTAGAGAGTATGAGAAGGGGAGCACTAAAGACCAAATAGAAGACCCACAGGAACATGAGGGAACACAGGTTTTGATGTGGGGATCTATGTTTGAACTTGCCAAGCAGGAGCTTCTGGGACTGAGGGTGATGGCCTGCACAACACTCAGCAAGCAGGTGGCACAAATGGAAAAGCCCCTCAAAAACATGTACAAGTAGATAATGGTTTACACTTGATGTCATTCCAGAAGTCCTGAGACACAAAAACATTTGTACCTGTGCATCCCAAAATTATCAGCATCCCTGAGGTGGATTAGGGCCAGGGACACCAATGATCAAATCAGTGGGTTTGACCTTGTGCTGGAGAAGGAACGTGAAGATGTGGAAGAGAAGAAGGATGGTGTTGGCTGAGATCCCAAAGCCAACTTCAGAGAAAAATGCACTTCTTATGCCAGTAAAATCATATATTTGTTGGTATTTTTCATCTTTTGGCAAGGAATCCCATAGTATCTAATCTTAGGAGAAAATGAAGACAAGGTCATTATTTCAAATAGTATCACCATCCATGAATCTCAGCCTATCCTATTACAATTAGGAAATTTCTGGATTATCCCAACACACAACTTCAGCATTCAAGTCTCTCTGACACCCTCCAGGTGCCTTTTCCTATTATTACCAAACTATTGTCTGGATTATGTAAGTGATTTTTGAACTCCTACTGTACATCTACTTTTCTATCCAATCAGAATTTACATATTTTGAAAATAGCTCTTAATTATAAATCTCACCCTGAGGCTTTCTGAAGTAGTGTCACTTGATTTCCATCTTTCCTCCTCTTTATTAAGCCCAAGGTACATATGGAAAACTACAATTTGGTTGAATTCAATTGGAAGGGTGGCATAAGAGTGGGAATTCTAACTCTCTGAAGAATGAATAACAATGAGTAATTGTATACAGGAATCTATGATTTCAGAGTGCTGTCTTTATTCTGGTTATCAGAGATAATATCCATTATAAATCAACTGAACAACATTGAGGGGTGCATGCTGGTAGGACAAATTATTTCAAAATTGCATTTGTGAAGGGAGCACACATCTGTTTTTCATCTGCAGTGTGAGCATCATCCTGCCCCTTTCTTTGGGATGAGATGACAGACAAATCAAATTATGTACTCACCCCTTAGATTTGGATGTGCAGCCTCACTTGCTTTGTAACATAATGTCACAGAGCTCAGTGTGCCCACTGTTGCCACTCCTCTCATCCTACTTTCTATTCACTATGATAAAAATGGACAAAGGGATCGGGGAGGTCAGACTGGTCCTGCTTTAAGCAAGCATATTTGGGACTGCGGTTCAGAAAGTCAACACCCTCTACATTTGTAGCACTAATTATGCTGAAAATCTATGAAGAGCACTAGGGAGCAATGGCTGGCACTTCAGGGAAGGCAAAACTGTCACCCAGCAGATGTCAGTTCTGCAGGCACTTCTGCTGTGAAATACACAAACTCCAGCAACGTGATTAGCAAAATGCTGAACAATGTTTGAGCAGGTGAAGAGCAACTATGTGTGAGAAGTAGAGGGGAGAATGATTGGTTGCTTATGTAAATTATTAGGGTTGTACAGTACAGTGTTCACATGTAGAGCTGTGATGATATTGTATTATAGTTATTTAAAATTTCTCCTGAGAATTCAATAGGAGAAAATATCTTTAAAAATATTTTTATTTGTAGATGGACTCAATATCTTCTTCTTATTTATTTTTATGTGATGCTGAAGATGAAACCCAGTACCCTAAGTACTAGGCAAGCACTCTACCACTGAACCACTTCCCAGCCCAAGAAAGTGTTGTTTTAAAACAAAAGAAAACAAAAACCAGAAAGCCCCAGAGATGCTTCTTTGCAGACCCCAAGTTGTCATTACTGGGAAACACAGCAGTCCTACAGGAGAATTTGTCTTCCCCTAAACTCTCTCGATTAGTGTGTAAGATTCAAGTCCTGCTTCCTTGATCAAAAGTTTTGGCTTTCCACATTCATCCTTCTTTGTATCTTAGTTACAAGAAAAGAGTGGGTTCATATTTATCTGTTCATGCTAAAGACATGAAAGTTGAGTTTGGGAAAAAAATCTGAAAGTTAGGAACAGTTGCAAGGACAGGATGGTATTTGAGTGACCTAAATATTCTAAGAAAATCAGATTCTGACATTTCCATGTAATAGAAATTAGAAAAGTATTTTTTAGTGGCCAGACATTAAAGACTAATAAACACAAATGAACACTAATATTCTTCCCCTACAATCTCAAGAATTATATTCCTGGGTGTTTTGAAGGCAGAGTGGGAAATGACCAGCTTGTTCATTTGAGTTTTTAAAAATATTTAATGTACTTCCAATCCTCCTCATCTTGAAAATCTCATTTGACATCTTCTAATTGAATGAGTACAGGGTAAGGGAATATTTAATTGGTGAAATTAATTTGGATCCAAAGTATTCATGAAAAATACATGTAGGTATTTTATAGCAATGTGAGATCCCTTTCTAAAATAGGTTTTGTATATGGAATGTCATTCCTTTTAAAGGTTTCAAACTTGTAACGACTCAAACTATAGAAGTTGCTTGCATCAACAATAGATCTATTTGATTTATAAGATGACAGAAAACTTATAAGTAATAAAAATGTTAAATTAATACTTATGGTCTACCTGAAAATATGACACACCATACATAAGTTGTCTGGCTAGATGTCAGACAAAATAGAAAGCCCAAACTTATTGCTATTCCCTATGAAAATTGTCTAACTTAGAAAGAACTAAATTAAAGAAGCAAACATTCTTAGAAAAACATATACCCTCATTATGCCACACAGAACACAGTCCTCTGGGCTAATTAGGACTGTTGAACTTGAAATCTCCTCTGCAGCTACTGGGAACTCATTAGTAGAGTCAAATACCCTCCTTCCATAGCCTTTCTTCAGGACCCACCTGCATGCTACTTCTTCATCTGAGGACACAGCGGCACTTACCTAGATGGCTGGGCATGGGAGGACTCCATGCAGCTGAGAAGAGCCCAAAGTTGTAAGTTTGAAGCACAGGGTGTCTTAAGTCTTTCTCTGTGGGCCTGTAATTTTAATATCTGTAGGAAGGTGACAAAATCTCATTGGAAAACACAGAACTGTGGCTGCCCCAGTGGAAAATGTCATCTATCTCTTAATTTTACTTTATTCCTGGTGGACAATAGCAACCTGGAACAGCTGGGCTGATCCCATTTTAGATATTTTGATCAATATCAGTACATGTGGGACCACGTCCATGGGCAGGCATTGACAGGAAAGTGGCTCCATTGACACCAGAATGTGGGGCTGTGTCTGAGGCAGGGCGGGATGCCTGGCTGAGGGTTCCAGCCAGCCGGACTCCTCTTCCTCTTGGACTGAGCCAGGGATGCACTCAGTTGAAGGGAGCACTGAGGCCACCGGAGTTTGTTTCGCTTGGTGGTCTTCTCCCAGCGCCTGCCAATGGAACCTCCATCTATTCCCTCAGGTCAGCAAGCCAGTCAGAGAAGACACTCCTCCAGAATGGTCAGATCGCATGGAAGGCCACGTTGCCAGCCTCTGACTCCATGTCCCCATTGAACAGAGCCTGTTCCTGCGCTGTGCCACTGCCCACGCTCAGCACTGTCATCATATACAGAGAACCTGGCCCGAGCAGCCGCCACTGGGCGGGGAGGAGGAGAGAGGTGGAGGGCGGGAAGAGGGGGGGCGGAGGCGCCTTGGAATTTTAAATGGTATCCATGTTCATGAATATTTAACTTTTAGGTTTTGCCTAATGCCTTACCTTATAGAGCTACATAGTCTAAAGAGTCATGAAATAATTTAATCTCACCCACATGATTTTCTGATGAGGGTATTTCATGTGTGAGTTGTGACTGGAAACCATTTAAAATACAGACCTGCTATTTCAGATGCTTGACTTAGAGCAAAACATGTCTTGTATAGGAAATTTTCCATCAGATTAACATCAAATTGATGTATCAGGTTTAGGCTTGGGTCTTTGCACTAGAGAAATGCATTGCTTACTTCATACAGAGACAGTTGGAACTCTTCTGGAAGTCTAGTTTCAGTAAAATTTTTATGCT
This sequence comes from Sciurus carolinensis, assembly GCF_902686445.1. Classification (NCBI taxonomy): domain Eukaryota; kingdom Metazoa; phylum Chordata; class Mammalia; order Rodentia; family Sciuridae; genus Sciurus; species Sciurus carolinensis. The sequence continues at coordinate 7,607,493 of NC_062231.1, read as the reverse complement.
TTAATTAAACTTTACAATGGAATGACTTGGAATCTATCTTAAATGTCAATTTTATTACCACACTTATTCCATATACTGAGGAGAAAACAATTAGAATATGTTCCTACTAATATGTAGATGGACTTTGTTCACTTAGGATAAATATCTGGTCATGATAATAACATGTATATAAGATGGATAGCTATACGGGGATTCAAGACAGTCCTAAAATACCACTAAGAAGTTTTCTAAACACATTGCTAAATGTTCTAACATTAAGGAGTTTTTTTTGAGGTAATAACATGGGTAGTATAACTAATAACAGTAAATTAAATCACCCAAGTCACATGAATGAGGAACTGCATAATTAAAATATAATGGCCAACATTTCTATAGACATAATTATATGTCAGAAAAACTCCATATTTGACACTTGATTCTTCTCTCACAAGTAATAGCTCTAAAGCATAGGTAATAGACTGCCCAAATTTCATATGAGCTGATCAGATTTAGCATCAAGGTCACACTTGAACTCATGAAAGATCAAATGTAAACTCAAAGCATATTCTAGAGAGCATGCATTTCAGTGTGGCTCAGCTGTATTAAGGTATTAGGTCTGCAAATAAACCAAAACCAATACAGCACTGAACAATATACCTATGTGTGTCCCTACTCCCATTGGGATTCAGTACTTCACGGTTGGAATCATTCATTACTATTATGCAAATCTCCCACTTGAATTCACCAAAATTGTACAGTTTTCCATATTCCTGGTGCTTATCAGGAAGAGAAAGATAAATACCAAGTAAGAGATTACCCCATAAAACCTCAAGATGACATTATCTTTGAACTATTTTCAATAATGTATGGTAATTCTGAGTGATAGGAAAGCTGATGTACAGTGGGAGTCCACAATCATTACATAATCCAGACTGATTTGGTTAAAACTAGGAAATAGCACCTGAAGGGTGCCAGAGAATCTTGAGAACTGAAGTGCAAAACACTGTGTTTGGATGAATCCACATATTTCCTGATGGTAAGAGTACAGACTGAAATTCATGAAGGTGGTACTATTTGAAATAAAGACTCCCTTCATTTTTTCCTAAGGTATTTACTCTGTGATTCCAAGCCCAAAAGAAAAAAACAAAAAACAAAAAACAATCAACTGTATGATTCTGCTGGCAAAAGAGATGGACTTTTCTCTGAAGTTGACCTTGGGATCTCAGCCAAAACCATCCTTTTCCCTTCCACCAACTTCACATACCTTCTTCAGCACAGGTTGAAGTCCACCAGCCTGGCCACTGGTCTCTTGGCCCTAATACACTTAGGGAGGCTGATAATTATAGGATTCCTAGCTACACATGTTTGTATCTCAGGATTTGGGGGGTGACATCAAATATAAATCAATATATTTCCTTACACGGTTTTTTTTTTTGGGGGGGGGTTCTCCATTTGTACCACTTGCCTG